>NW_015150639.1:942918-957261 GCF_000732505.1 Cyprinodon variegatus | reverse complement strand
ATGCGGAGCAAATCCATCTGGCGGAGTCAGGTTAACTGATTGCATCTCAATGCTTTAATTGATTGAAAGTACTACTTGCAACTGAACATAAGGCGATATGCCAAAGTAGTACCCTTCCTGAGTATATGTGTTCGGATGAGGCATATTTGAGATCAGTTGCAGATGTTAAAATAAAAACTTTGGGTAGATATCATGCATTTTTTAACACCAAAATTATGTCAGAATTCACAGGGCTTTGTCTTCTCATTAATTCTTTGCGGTTGACTATGTTCTTTAGATCTTGCCTTTTAAAATTTTTAGTTCCGAAACTTACTTTCTTTTTTCCTGCAAATTGTTCTTCCCACCTCAGGTTCTCTGCTTTCACATTGCAAGAACTATTATCTCTTATCAGCACATTTGATTCCATATCTGCGTTAGTATTGAAATGTGTCTGTAATTTTCATATATATAGCCCTTGACTGTGCAATATCTGATCTGTGCTTTAGGCACTCCCTCTAAATATGAAAAAAAAAAACAATTCCATGAAGTTGGGTGAGTTAAGTACCTGGTTTTAGTCAAAGAAGCTGTTAGTTTGAGGTTTTTCATGTTGTCCTCCTCCTCACTGAGCTGTTGTAACAGTTTCCGCCTCTCAGAAAGTAGCTTTTCATTTTCCGTTGTTACGCACTTTACAACTTCTTTCTCCTAAACAAAAAAAATAATATATGTTTTTTTTAATTCATTATCCTGAATCGGACACCTGCTTGCATAAACATTTATCTCCTTAATGGGAATCATTTGACCTATGAGTAATTTCTTTACACTTGAGCACTCAAAAGAGCCAAATACTGGATATAGCACAGAATATACAGTACTCAAAAAACTTAAAGGAACACTTTGTAATTCGAGTATAGCATCAAGTTAATTACACTTCTGGGATATTGATTTGGTCAGGTAAGTAGCAGAGGGGGTTGTTAATCAGCTTCAGCTGCTTTGGTGTCAATGAAATCAATAACAGGTGCACTAGAGGGGCAACAACGAGATGACCATCAAAACAGGAATGGCTTTACAGGTGGAGGCCACTGACATTTTTCCCCTCCTCATCTTTTCTGACTCTTTTTCACCAGTTTTGCATTTGGCTAGGCTCACTGTCACTACTGTTAGCATGATGTGCTACCTGGACCCTACAGAGGTTGCGCAGGCAGTCCAACTCCTCCAGGAGGACACAAGGTCTACAAGCCATCAGCAGTACTGGTATCTGCTCCTTTGTGCAATGAGGAGCAGGAGGAGCACTGTCAGAGCCCTACAAAATGACCTCCAGCAGGTCACTGGTGTGAATGTCTCTGACCAAACAATCAGAAACAGACTTCACGAGGGTGGCCTGAGGGCCCGACGTCCTCTAGTGGGCCCTGTGCTCACTGCTCGGCATCGAAGAGCTCGATTGGCATTTGCCACAGAACACCGGATTTGGCAAGTCCGCCACTGGCGCCCTGTGCTTTTCACAGATGAGAGCAGGTTCACCCTGAGCTCATGTGACAGACGTGAAAGGGTCTGGAGAAGCCGTGGAGAACGTTATGCTGCCTGTAACATCGTTCAGCATGACCGGGTTTGATGGTGGGTCAGCGATTGTCTGGGGAGGCATATCCATGGAGGGATGCACAGACCTATACAGGCTAGACAACAGCACCCTGACTGCCATGAGGTATTGGGATGAAATCCTTGCACCCATTGTCAGACCCTATGCTGGTGCAGTGGGTGCACGACAATGCCCGGCCTCATGTGCCGAGAGTATGCAGGCAGTTCCTGGAGGATGAAGGAACTTATACCATTGATTGGCCCCCACACTCGCCTGACCTAAATCAAATAGAACACCTCTGGGACATTGTGTTTCGATCGGATGCCGCCAGGTTGCACCTCAGACTGTCCAGGAGCTCAGTGATGCCCTGGTCCAGATCTGGGAGGAGATGCCCCAGGACGCAATCCGTCGTCTCATTAGGAGCATGCTCCGACGTTGTCAGGCACGCATACATGCACGTGTATAATTTTCACTGTGATTTTTGGGGTGTCTTTGAATTCATCCCTCTGTAGGTTGATAATTTTCATTTCCATCAAATGATGTGGCATCCTGTTATTCCTAACACATCACCCAGTCCATATCAGTAAAAATAAACAGCATGATGTTTTGCTCCATTGAGATCTGATGTGTTTTAAAAGTGTTCCCTTAATTTTTTTGAGCAGTGAACATTATAATGGAAACTGTTTTAGAAAGGAAACTGCATTCCAAAAAAATAATATTACAACATCCTAGGGCTGGGCGATATAGAAAAAAAGCTTATCGATAAAAAAAAATGCATATTGATCGATATCGATAATTATTGAAAAAATTTGAAACCATATTTTATGTGCAGCTCTGCCTGGACATTTTATGATATTGCTAAATGATTTAATTATAATAAAGAACACAAACACAGACTTCTAATTAAATCTTTATTTAACCAACTTTTTTAACCATAGCAGAATTGTTTTAAAGAAAAATAACTTAAGAGACCTGAGTTGTTAAATGCTGACAAAGAATAAACTAAAGTGACCAGAAATGTAACAAATAAATAAATGGACCCACCAACCCCCCCGGCCGCCACCCGCATTCCTGCTTTAACCTGAGTTATTAATTTGAAGTTGCTGGCCCCTCAGCATTTTTCTCTCAATTGTTAGAACTACGTGGGAAACTGCCCAGAACTGAAAATATATATATATTTTCCCGAAGATTCCTTGGAGGAGAGCAGCGCCGGGGCCTACACAGCTTGTACTCCTGCGGCTGTGAGCGGCTGAGATGATTAAAAAAAAAGTTGGTTGCGTTATCAGACTTAGTTTTCACTGGTTCCCTACACATTTTACAGATGACTGTGGTTTGTTTTTTGTCCGACTTGCCATGACCGAAATACTGCCAAACTGGCGACCTACAAAAACCTTTCTTTGGAACAATTTCCACCGCCTCTCCTTGCTGTGACATCTTCATGTGCTCTGTGTTGTGGTTTGAGAGGTCGGCGCTTTGTGACGGCGTGCCTGGGTCCGCGATTGTGATTGGTTGGGAGGAAGTAGTGATTAGCATAAACCTACATGCTAGGCTACAATGAGAAAGAAGGAAAACTGCGTTTTTTTATCGAACTTTTATCGACTCTCTTTTTTTCTATTGCGCCACACGTCTATCGTTCGATATATATCGTTATTGAATTATCGCCCAGCCCTACAACATCCCTCACAAAGTTTCGGATTACCAGCTTCAGAGTTAACTCTTTAACGGCCTGGTCAAGAAAAATGGTTGACCAAAATGCAGGTTGGAGGTTGAGAAGACAGTTAAAGGGTTAACAAATGATGTGGAAACAATAGGATTAAATACAATAATCAGTTAACTAAAAACTTAAATGCAATAACTTCTAAATTCCAGCTGCTGCACAGAAAATAGAGAGAAACCTGCAGACTGACCTTTTTCATGGAGTGGTAGCACAGAGACAACTCTCTCTCCAGGTTGCTTATTCTCTTATCACGCCATACTGTTTCCTCGTCCAGTTTCTGTTTGGCTCGGCACAGTTTTTCCATAAATTTGTCTTTCATATTGTGGTACTTACTGAATAAAGAACATGGACAAAGTTTTGTATTAAAATGATGAAAATGCCTTTTTATCATACAATTATATACATTTCACAAAATAGCTGGGAAGTTTGATTAAATTGCATCAAACATTTAATTTGTTTCTTTGAGACTCTTGAAAATATGTTTTAGTTAATTCTTCAGTAAATAGGTTTGATGCTTTTCTGTTTAGTCTGTCTCCTCTTATTCTATTTTTCTCCAAGTCATAGAAGAGTTTACTCCAGTGCTTTATATAATTTGGGTAATATACAGTTTGTATTAATAGTACAGTTAAAAGAGCAATTAGGGGAATTTCACCAATGAGTGAGCTGTTGAGCACTGTTTCATCTCTCCTAGCTACTAGGACCATTGTCTTAATAAAGCAGCTAGCTAACAAAGCCAAATCATTACTATCCAACTTTCGCTCCCTTCTCCCCCAAGATACTTGAACCAGCAGCTCTCTTCAAACCTGAAGGGGACAAGGCACACTTTTCTGGTCGGTAACCATAGCTAAGGACTTGGGGGAACTTATTCTCCTCCTGCCAGCTTTACACTTGTTTGCGAACCGCTTCACTGCATGTTGTAGTTCTTGGCAGGATGGAGCCAGCAGAACAACGTCATAAAAGCAGGTATCAAATCTGCTGGTCCCCAAACCGGACCCCTTTTGGCCCTTGGCTGCAACTAGAAATACTCTTCAAAAAGGTTATGAACCAGAGCGGTTACAGTGGGAAGCACTGTTGCAGTTGGACAAGCACCGCAAACAAGTACAACTCGATGGTAGCAATGTAGACCAAACTCCTGCTTTGTTTGTACAGGGACTGGATAGTCGTTTATAAAGGGCCCCCAACTTTGTTTTCATGCCTGTCCTACCCCAAGCTCAACATCTCTTCCTCCACCATGGAGGAGATCTCTGAAGTTTTTCTTACTGTACAATGTCCGACAAAGTCCCACTCCCACTAAAAACACTGTTAACAAAGCACTGCTTCCCACTGCTTTCCCAGGCCAGAGTTTTTGCCTCTTTGACCACCTGGGCTTGCTGCCTCAAGAGTTCCACAATCCAGCCAGAATAAATAGAACTCCTTTTTCAGCTTGACAGCATCACTTAGTACAATTGTCCAACACTGGTTCTGGGATTGTTTTCACGACAAGCACCGCAGACCTCACTGCCAGAGCAACGGGGAGTCACACACATAATATAGATAGACAACATAATCCACTCAGAATCCATGTCCCCCCGTCTTCCTCGGAATCTGAGAGAAGGTTTCCTGGGGGTAGAATCTGATTAGCACAGGCTAATCCAAGCTTTAGGGCATCTTGAATTGCTCTTTGTATGACCTTTACCAAGAGACATTTTGCCTTGGGAGACCCTTCCAGGGCCATTTAACCCCTTGAAAACATAGGCTCTGGCATCACCAGGAGAGATTCACACAGAAAAAAGCTGCAATTAGAAAAGTTATTGACAAGAATACAATTATTTCTTTGGCACTCGTTTAATTAAGTATTCAAAAGTACATGCATTTAAAAGTACTTAAGTATTCAAAAATACATATAAAATATTGTAATATCAGTCCATTTCTGTATAATTTTCAGAGTATGCTGGTGAAGATCTGCATTTCCACAGTGATTGCCTCATAAGGCTTGGTGAAGATGCTGAGGGATTCCAACAAAGTTGAAAAAGTAAAAAAAAAAAAAACAAAACACTTGACTTTGTTTATCATTGTCTTGATTCTCCTCACTTTCACTATGGAATAGGTTGAATCTATTACCACAGAGAAACAGAAACTCTGATGTAAGAACTCATCTTACTGAACAAATTGGCCACAAGGCGACAACTAACGCCTTAATAAAATGTATAAACTACCAATAATATCTTCCCTCAGTTCCTTACATTTGTGGAATGTCATGAAAATCTCTAAGACACTGGTGTCCAGATTCAGTCCTGAGGGCTGCTAGCCGCATGTTGAAATTGGATTTCAAGAAAGAAGAACGGCAACTGGAGATTACAAAGCTAAGATGAGCTAAAACGAACAGGTAACTAACAGCTTCCTCAAAATGTAGTGGAGTAAAAAGTACACTATTTGACTTTGAAATGTAGTAAAGTGAAAATTATCGGTATATCCAAGTAAAAATACTGAAAAAAGGTATTTAAATACAACAAGCAAGTAAATTTAGTTTGTTACTTCCCACCACTGAAAGCCGTGTTTAAAAATAGCCCTTAAAAGGTGGTGGCATGCTTGTTTTAGATCCACCTGAAGCAAAGGAGGTTTATTACCGGGTTTTTGAAGAACTTAGGTAATATAAACCTTTAAAACAGCTGTGTTGGACACCAGCTGCTGGGGGCTGGAGTTTTGATTTTAGGTTTTGTGGCATAATAAAAAACAACTTCCCAACATTTCCCAAAATGCATGTTTTGAATGCTGTGTTTTAAAAAACAGTAAGGGACTGTTACCTTCGCTCTTCATCAACACAATTAAGGGCTTCACAGATCTCCCTCTGTAAATTCTCATGCTCATCTTGATCACACAGCAAAGCATTCCTTGCTTTCAAACAGCCAGGACATTCCTGTGAAACCACATAAACAAAACATCAACAGAAAGATAGACTTAGTAGTTTTCCAGAATGGTCCATAAGATTATTGAAGGGTGCATGGATCATATAACCGCTCATCTGAAATTCATTAAAGTGTCAGTTTGACAAGTTTAACAAAAGGATGACAGCATGAATTGGATAGTCATGAGAAGAAAGCTTGTCTGAAAGGGTTAGGTCTGCAACCCCTTGTTCTGCAAGAAAATCCAGTTGTAACTAGATATCTCTATAAGGTTTACCCCTGTGGTTTTGCTTTGGTAATTTTCCTAAGCTGAAGCATTGCTTTTATAAGGGTAATAGACTATAATTAGGTTTCTTATATGCCTGTTGACTCATCTCTGGCACCTTTTGCATAAGGTGAATTATGTGAAAAGATTATTTTTACGTCTTGGCAGATTTCATCAACCCAAATAATATAGGTTCTCCTGGGCTAAAAAAGACAAGAGATTGGGAAATTCAATAATACCAGTTGTGTTTATTGTAAATGATAAAGGGTTTTGATGATGGACAAGACAATTTAAGAACCTGGAGGCCTGAATCCTTTAACATCTAGAAAAAACACATTTATTGTCAAATATGATGGTAGTGTTATGGTCTGTGGCTGTTTTATAGCTTCCGGACTGGGTCTTTAACAGAGAGCAAATGTTTGACCATCAGTTTGTGATGAATATTTCATAGCAATAGATGAAGGGTACACCACAGCCAAGAATAATTGGGTTAACATCTAAAAGTTTTACTTGGGTTGTCTTTGTTTGACATAAAATTTTGCTAGGTGATGTTGCCAGCACCTACCAGAAAGAGCAACAAGAGAATACATCTGCAAGGGTTAAACAGCTTTTAATGGGACTGTATAGGCTTGAAGACTAATGGTGCCTATGCCTAGACATACTTCCTTTAATCAATAAGTTAGCATGACTACAGCTACTAACACTGGCCTTTAAGTGTCCCTTCTTCCCTATGGACCTTAGATTGTTACTTTAATGCTTAATTGGCAAAAGGCTGCCAAAATCTTCAAATCTAATGTGTTTCACGACACATGGTGGTTAAAAGCTCAATAGGATACAAAAAAGAGTCTATTGCTGTACACTGCTCAGACTTGCTGTTATCAGCTGAACATTTTTGCCAGTCTAATTTCGACATGTTTAAAATTCTTTCCTTTTTCCTTTTTTTCTTTACTTTACTAGATTTCCTTTTTGACCTCTTTCTCAAATAAGTTAAACTTCACAGTTCAGAAAAAAATCTGAACTCTGTAAGAACCATTAAGGTTTCACAAGGCCAACTCTAACTGCATCTTTATCTCTTAAAGATATTCAACCTGAGGGTAAGATGATATCTGATATTTTGTATGAAAATTCAGATTTCAAAAAAAATTTTTTTGTCAATCTCTTGAAATGTCTGGAGTGTATACGAAATATTAAATAATAAATATTCAGAAAACTGCTTACGCTAAAAAAATGAAGAGGCAGGGATTGTGCTGTCACAAACATTTTTCTGTAAAATAAGGTTTAGAAGTCTCTTCTCCATCAGCTTTTATTTACTTAAACATCCCTCCTTATTTTCTATAGACAGTCTTTGCAGTTACTTGTTCTTGCACAATTTGCGCAATCTGTCGTTATCTGTAAGCTCAGCTTCTCCACCCTGTTGAAAACAGACAACAGCATTTATTTTTCACTTCCCAATTAGAGAATATATTATATCATATCAATAACAGGACAAGCAGTTTCCAAGGAGATGTAGAGAATTGCTCCATACAAATGTATGTCAGCCAATCGTTGACAAAAAAATTGAGCTCAACGCTCCAAATAATTTCCAATTTAAGATGTTCAGTTTTACCTGTGTAATTAGCCTTCAAGACCACAATTTTCCAAAAGATGTTTAGATATTTGGACTGTCTATATGAGGTTGAATTGACCTACTAATGGATAGTTTAGAGATGATGTTTGGTTTTTTTTATTAATTACAAATAGAAAAACTAAATTAAACATTTTGCCATCAAGGAAAATCATGTCATGTCACTGTGAGGTTGTATTAAAAAATAAAACCACCTCTTTCTATCTCCATAAATAGACAAATGGTATTTAGATTTTAAAAAAACAGGCTTGAGGACATCTCAACATCTATCCAGGAGTCTTAGTCCAGCTCTAAGGTCCCAGCAATCTGTAGTTGGACTGTGGTGTTTTCAAGCAGCATAGGGGTCCATCTTTCTTGGCACATTCCAAACTTTTACATTTCAAAGACCCACCTATTGTTCTCCTGGGTTGTTGAAGTGTTTGTTGTGTAAAGGCTAGGCCATTGCTTTAGGCTACAGTATATAAATTACAATGAGTATACTTATGTAATTTTTTTGTAATAAGTTCCAGGACCAAATTGTAGATGATTGGAAGCTGAAACCACAGGCATCCGATTTTGACATGATACTGCATGGGTTACAACAATATTTAGTGTTTAGTCACTGAGCACTGCTGCTGGGCTATGTAAAGAAAGACCCACTTAATTTTTTTTATAGGGGAGTGGTGGCCTAGTGGTTAGAGCCTTGCGCCTCGGTAACACACTCCCCCAGACTGCCATTGTTGGTCCCTGAGCAAGACCCTTAACCCTTAGCCCATTGCTCCCCAAGGGGAAGGGTTAAATGCAGAGGGTGAATTTCCTTGCTTTGTACTTGTGACATTGTAACGACAAAAAAGTTGAATTATTTTATTTTCTTCTTATCCTTAACATCTCCCATATCTTAATTTTAATTTTTAATTAAAACACCTCCACAAAAAAATCCAGCACAGATGAATCATAGCCATGTTAATGCCCGTGTAAATGATCTTCTGTACGGGTTGGAGGTTTAAATTAGAGAGAACCTGACATTTTTAACATCTACGCATAAATCTTGTCTGCACATTGAAGAGGATGGGAGTTTCAACCACAAGGTTAACCAGAAACCTGCACACAAGGATCAATGTCTTCACTGTCTTAAGAAAAAGAGAGGGAGGAGCAAATTGCAACCAATGGAGAGAAATAGAAAGAAAACAAGTTGTTAGGAAATCACTTCAAGCATGTCATAACCAAAGCTGGGGCTTTGTTAAGTCAGCCAACAAATCAGGCATAAAAAAACAGCAGATCTTAAACAAAGAGGAGAAGACACAAGGACATAAAAACACTCACATTCCAGGAGTTTCTGAAAAAACTAAGGAGGAATTTTCCATGATACAACCTGTTGGGGAATTTCAAAGCCAACACCTGAGACAAAGAGTGGTTCACCCAAAGGCCAAAAACCCAGACAAAAGCTGAACGGCATTGTACATGATGCTCAGTGCATCTGCATGGATTCAATGCAATAGCGAATGGAAGACAGAAGCTTGAGGTGTATTTCAGCAGAACACTTTACATCTCAAAACAAAGGATGCAGTTTTGATGACAATAACATTCAGGTTTCATAAACAGAAAACAGATGGTTTGAAAAAGGGCTAAGGGAAGCCTTCTTTTGTCAAAATAGAGAAACCAGCATTGAACTGAGTGTTAGGGCTACAGTTTCAGAATTGAAACTCAATTCAGAGATATTACAAAATAGGTTTATATGGATTCAGGTGACCAAGTAGACAACCCACACTAAACAAAAACTTGGGCAACTAAAGGGAGGGATGGGTCTCCATGTGCTTAAAAACTCAGGTTGCCTTGGTTTAAGTCTGTTGTAGCTGCTATGTCTGAATAATATTGCAAGTCTGAGTCAGCTAGCACCATTTGTACACTGAGATTGGCTTTTCTGACCTCCCATAAGTAAGTTCTATTGTTGATACCACTACAGCAAAGTTTCTCTTATTGCAATTTTAGTACTTTTACATTTGACTACTTTTTAGACTATTCAATTAAATCAAAACATTTAATAAAGATATTCTACAAAATGCAATAGCTTACAACATTTATCGTATTTCATGTGTTTACACTGCAATGCTGACATTTATTGGTGATATACTGGTAATAAACACTGCCTCAACAATGACAGTTGCAATAAATACGATTATGATAATGACATAGCATCTAGTAGAACCTTGTAGTAACGTATAAATATTATTTAAAAATTAATAAAAAAAATAGCCTGATAGACTGTTTAATATATGACCCATGAATTACTTTGAAAATAAGGTCTGCCTATTATAGTCCCTTTATTTGATCCTGCACTGTCTGTAATGCTGCAGTCAGATACTCACTATTGTTGTAATAACACATCACTGCATTCTGCATTAGTTGCTTCATAGGTTCACAGTTTTAACAGATGGCTCAGAGGAGTTTATGCTGTCTTTTTTTATTAAAGTGGAAGGGTTCCAAACAGATTTTGGGCTGGAAACACACAGATATGACAACCCTGGCAGTGAATGGACTTTCTAGCTAGCGATTCTTCTAAGTTGTGGAAGATTTATTTGAAAGTCGTGTTATTCGTTTTCTACTTTTTAGTGTTAATTAAAAAATATGTTTTGAAGCTGTTTATATGCATGAAATACACCGTAGTCCAATTTTTTTGTCATTGTTATGTTTGTAACAGTGGCTGTTGTGGCTATATATGAGCACATGAAGAATACCAGCAGAAAACTGGAATGCCAACACTTCAGACAATCCCAGCTTACCAGCTCAGAGTTATGAGCTACACAGTGAAAAAAACCTGATAGACTGAAAAAGAAAAAGAGAGAAAACACGTTGTAATGTCTGAATCTTGTGATTCATGTTTTAATTGTGCTTTATCAGTCTCATAAAATGCATATAGTTATTTTTTGACAGGGTTCTTTTGTAACATTCTTAAAGGAGGATGTGATGAATGAATTATGTTTAGGTCCACTAGTTGGCGAACTCAGCTTTTATGTGAAAACATAAAAGAGGTCTGTTTGGCACACCTTTGTGAAACCTGGGTGAAGAGACCTATGAAAAAGAGTCTGGAATGAAAGTGTGTGAGCAATACAAGACGCCTGGTCATTTTCAAAAACGAATATAACACAGAGAGCACACAGGTAATTTTGCCCACTGCTAATTTATGTAAAATATGTTATCTGAGGAAGCATCTCACCGTCTTCTTCAGGGAGTTTTTCTCTGCATCCAGGGAGCGGACTCTGTTTCTCAAGGCTCTGATCTCAAGGTCCAAACGGTCATTAAGCTCTTTGGCCTTCCTCAGCTCGACCATTTCTAGACCAAAAACAAGAAAAGCTAAATCAAGAAAAGCTAAATAAAAGGTCATTCGAGAGAAGCTGCTGGTTCTGTTGCAACCCTGAGTGTTATTGTGTTTATTTTATTTTATTTTTTTATTACTGTGTTCTTTGTGAGTTTTGGCTTTTTCTTTTTTATGTGTTCGATAATAAGTTCCTCATTCTTGAGCTGCTCCATTATCTCTTTCCTTATTCCCTGTGTAAATCATTGTGGTAAAACTTAATACTCTCCTGTCTACAAAGAGGCCGAAGCAATCACAGGCTCATAATGCAACAGTACTTTTTCTGTAACCATTACAGTCAACACTGCAACCATAGTGGTGTGATGTTTTATTGATGCACTTAATTATGACTCAGTAAGCTGCTTATAAAACTAATATTTTAATTGCTGGCTTTCTGTTTTAAATGCCTTTTTTTTTCAGTCACATCCATGGTTATCTGATTGGTTCTCAACTGTTTTCTCATACTTTTGGGCTCCTAAAAAGTGCAATATAAGTTACTCATCTGTCCAACAAAGCAGAAAGTTGTCGCAAATATTCTCAAATATACTGAATTAAAATGCATGGATGAAAAAGCTTTTAAGTTCTAGATACTTTAGGGATTTAAGTATTTTGAACAATACATAGTCCATGTAAGAGGTTAAGTTAACGGTTTATATTTTATTTATTATTTTGGTGGCACAGGTGTTCAGATCTTCCCACAGCTGGGTGTTGGGTTTATTCAATGATGATTATAATATTAATGTGTGCTTATGAAACATTTGTGCAAGGGGATGCTCCACTCCTGTCTCATGATCCAGTCAGGAGACCATCCTGCCTTGTCATTCTGATGGAGCATTCTGTCTTCATGAACTGATCAATTGTTCTGTCAGAACAATACTCTGTTTGTAACCATGTGTCACGTTCTGTTAATAAACGCTCTGCAGAGGAGGTCCAGTGGGAGACAGTGTGTTTGAGTCTGGGGTTCAACTGTCTCTCCTTCCTGCAGGAATAGTATCAATAAGTCTGTATTTCAGTTCTTCTTAAGAAAAAAACTATTCACGAACACAACATTTTTGGTGCCGAAACCCGGGAGTCAAGATCCAATTGTCCAGGACCGTGTGGGACCAAGGCCAACAATCTGTCGACAGCCGTCCTCCCTTCGCCGGACGGGGCCAGTTTGGTCCAACCCTGCCCTGGGCATCTTGGTGACGGCTCCAGAGGAACTGATTCTACACGACAAAGGTAGGCCTGAAGCTTTTGATCAAAAGTTGGTCTAGGACCATTTAAGTTACAGCTGTAATCGCAAGAATATTTGACGAGATCAAGTCTTGTTGACGGATATGGCATCTGGGTATTGTATGCGTTAGAGTGTGAGACTCTGTGTTGTTCTCGAGTTAGTAAGGTTTGCAGCTGCCGCAGCAGGGGTATTTGACAGATACGACATCTGGGTATCCGGTGCTTGCGAGGGCCTGGAGTTGGAGACTCCAAAGTGTACACGATAGGTGTTTTTTGTCTATGTTGGTTAAAATAAAAAATATATAAAAGGCCTTAGAATAGGTGTGACTGTGTGAGAGTGTGTCAGGAAACAATCGAACCTTTCAGGTTCTGTTGAAGGTAGCAGCAGAAATTACCACAACAGAGTGTTTGGGTGCTGTCCTGCACTAAAAGCTAAATATCATCAGCAAACATATGACTTTGGACACTGCAGGAGTCCAAAGTCAGCACAGCCGTCAACCAAAAAGTTTTAAGAACACTTTATCCTTCCTTGTGTTGACAAGCTTTATGGAGGATTGGATCTCATTTGCCAGGTTGTTTTAGAGGCAGCCTTTAGTTCATCGGCATGATTTATGGAGCCAAACACATATCTTCTATTCTTTATGGGACAACTATCTTTATTGTCACTGTAAATGTACATTACAAAGAAACTAAACCTCTGGTTTAACTCTCTCAGGGGGAAAGACAGACCAATCTGGAGCCAAGGGTCTTGCTCACGAAACCAGAGTGGCAGGCTGTTGGGTTTAAACTGGGTACTTTCAGTCTTCTTAGATTGCTAGTGCTTCCATTGTCCTGTACTTACAGATCATTGTATCTCAGCATTGCACCCAGACTCACTGGCTCCATACCATTTTGAATTGATGCACAAATATATGTGAACCCAACTAGTGAGGGAACATGAGGTGCAGCCTATGGACAC
Source organism: Cyprinodon variegatus (assembly GCF_000732505.1). Taxonomy (NCBI): domain Eukaryota; kingdom Metazoa; phylum Chordata; class Actinopteri; order Cyprinodontiformes; family Cyprinodontidae; genus Cyprinodon; species Cyprinodon variegatus. The sequence goes on along the minus strand of NW_015150639.1, from coordinate 943,717 downwards.
TTCCCTCTTCCTACAAGCTGGAATTTATGTGTGAATATGTTTTTGTGTGTGTGTGTGTGTGTGTGTGTGTGTGTGTGTGTGTGTGTGTGTGTGTGTGTGTGTGTGTGTGTGTGTGTAAAAAAGTAATATATATATTTTTCAAACTTTTGGATTGAATCACAAAAGCATGTTGAACCTTATATAAGTGAACTCTGTTATCAATATTTAGAATTGCGCATCTAGTTGGACTGGACTAGAAACACTGAGGCAGTCTACAAAAAAGGCCAAAGCCGACTATTCTTCCTGAGGAGGCTGAAGTCCTTTAACATCTGTGGGGCGATGCTGAGGATGTTTTATGAGTCAGTTGTTGCTAGCACGCTTTTCTTTGCTGTCACATGCTGGGGCAGTGGGTTGAGGGTCGCTGACAAAAATAGACTGAACAAACTGATCAGGAGGGCCAGTGATGTTGTGGGGGAGCAACTGGACACTCTGACGTGCGTGGCAGAGAGGAGGATGCTATCCAGGTTTCAGTCCATCTTAGACAATGACTCACATCCTCTCCATGACACAGTGTTCCAGCAGACGAGCTTCTTCAGCAAAAGACTCCTCTTACCCAGATGCACCACAGAGCACCACAGGAAATCATTTCTGCCTGTGGTCATCAATCTCTATAACGCCTCCCTCAAGTGATTCTGACACCCCCCCTCTGTAAGTGACATTTATGCACTATTTTTGCACGTCACGTATCACTTTACTTGGATTTAGTTTTACATATGCATATATATATATATATATATATATATATATATATATATATATA
>NW_015150639.1:937302-942908 GCF_000732505.1 Cyprinodon variegatus | reverse complement strand
ATATATATATATATATATATATATATATATATATATATATATACAGAAGAGCTATATGTGTATATATTTTTTATCTTTATTATCTTGTGTGGTTGCTTGTGTGTATATATATATATATATACAGAAAACTGTATATAAAACTGTAACTGGAGTGTATAACAAAAGTAATTTCCCTCTGGGATTATTAAAGTGTTTCTGATTCTGATAATTCAGGTAACTAATTCAAAAACAACTGGAAAGACGATCTCACCATGTTGCTTAAGTTTTTCTACTTCCTGCCTGAGCTGCTCCACCTGTTCTGTCGCTGCCTGCAGCTCGGGCTCTGAAACACAAACAGCAGAAATAGACTTTAACAAAGCTCCTCTTTAAACAGCGAGCGACAAAGTCTACTGCTTTTATCAAAGCTTTGATACTAGTTTGCTGTTTTCCCTCTTGTGTCAGTCTCCTTTTCCCTAGCTCCCTTCTTGCTTCTGTTCATACCTGCTCCCAATCTGCTAATTAGCCTGGTCTTTTTTTTCTCTCTCCTATATAATCTCCTTCTGTTCCGTCACTCTTTGCTGGTTTGTCGTAATTTCTTTGCCCCCTTGTAGTGAGTATTCTTGGTTTTGAGCATTTTTTTTTTTTGTGTGGATTTATAGTGTTGGATTTTTGCTTCTGTTAAACTTTTCCCATTAAAACATTCAAGTAACCACCTCAAGTTTTTGTCCGCATTTGGGTCCATGTGGCCCTTTGTGGAAAAAGCAATTACCTTCTTATGAAATCATTTATTAACTGAAGAAACATATTTCTGGGAAGAGCAATGCCACTAGCCACCCACATAGCTGTGTACTGACAGTGCTGCATCAATAGTGTCCTCTAGAGATGTGGCAATAAGAATAATTGTCTTGATGCCAAAAAGAGGCCAACTGATTTTGCTTTCACAAGTGGAGCAGTATGGCTTTTGCCATAGTGTTCCGCTTGATTACAGATTATATGGACACTACGATGGGAAAGTAAAACAGGAAAGGAAAACCAGGAAAAAGAAAAGATGAATGAAAGAGGAGATAAAAGAGAGACAATGATAAAACGTTGGCCCAAAAGTGGCCAACCCAGGAAGTCCACCCCCCAACCAAGGAAAGAGGGGAGACGGCCCCCGAGGAAGTCCCCCAGCTGCCCCCATGCCGGAGCCGCCAGGGGTTGCGGGGACGAGTCCACGAGCTCTGCCGGCAGCCAGCCACCCCTAAGTGTAAACGGCCATGGGCCCCGGGGACCCAGGCCCCGCAAAGCAGCCGCCAGGAATAAGCCAACACCGGCCCGGGCATCTGTCCCCAAACACCGAGCTCCACCAATGCCCCAGCGGACCAAAGCACCAACCAGCGGAGAGGGGCAGGACAGGGGGGAATGGGCTCCACACTTAGCGGAGACTTGAGATTTTCTTGGTAGAGGGAGCAGTTCAGACCCAAGTAAAAATAAATAAATAAATAAGAAGAAAAAAATAAAAACACAGTTTCAATCACGCCTTCCCACCCTAGTAACCCCACAACATACAGACTCTTCAAAAAAAAAAAAAAAAAAAGACAACGTACGCACATTAACACTTAACACTCACATCCAATAATCCTAGGACCGAGGACCTGGCAGCGCCGGAAGGTAGCTGGTTTCAGCACACCCCCCCAATCAACCACCCAGAACCCTCAATGTCTAAGTGCCAGAGGGGCACATCTACCAGTCTGTAAAGGGTAATAAAGCCACTTGTAATGAATTGACATACAAGTGTGATAAGCTCCACGAACAGAGTGCAAGCAATAAACCTTCCCAGAAGTCGGGAACCTACCAAAAATACTGTGAACAGCGCATTAACAACATATAGAATGTAAAAAGAAATGCACAGAACCTTTTTTCGCTTTCAGTAAATAAACGTATGGTTTAAAAAAAAGTTCTGTCATTGTTGTTTTGCAGTAATAACAAAACAAACAAGTAATCAGTAAGAAGCAATCACTAACTGATATGTTTTACCATATGTTTTCTGGGTACAGTGAGCAGACTCCAGCTCATCTTTCAAACGCCGAATCTCAGTGTGGGCCATCGCCAGCCTACGTGAACCCTCTTCCACATCCAGCTCCAGTCGGGAACACTTCTTCTCCAAATGTCTTGGCTGACCAATTAAACACGTCTCCCCATCCTGGAAGGAGAATTACTTAGAAAATGGAAATATCTAAACCAATTAAAATAGAACAGAGAAAAGACTGTGAGCAACATTCAATACAAACGTGCTGGGACAGAAAGGGCACCTTGAGAAGTGACCATGATGCATCAGTGGTGTTGGAGCATAGAAATTCTTCTATCATGCAAAGATTCCTATCAGGTGCTGGAAACCAAAGTTAATATCACTAGAACAATAAAAAGAGCAGTGAGTTTATAGTTGGAAATTTAGGAAATATCATGCAGAAAAAACAACCACAATATCAGTTCTAACTGTTAAGCTCTATCATAGATTTAAATATGCTGCTGTTAACTATTGGAAGTGCTGTTCAAAAGTATTCATCCCAATACAGATTACATTTAGTTTTGCTCATTTGTCACACTTGCATGTCTCTGATCTCTGATGTTGAAATCACAGATATTTTGAGTAAAGAAAGTTTTTTCTTTGCTTGAAAAGTAATTCCCTCTATTGACAAATTATAAACAGTTTTCCGCTGATTTTTTTTTTGTTCAGTTACCCCAGCCACAGCGAGAACTATGAAATAATGAAAAAAATTAATCAGATGTGAAATTATCTGACATTTATAAGTCTGGCAAAGGCTACAAAACCTGCTGCAGGGCTTTGGCCTGTCATTTAAAGGGGAAAAATATATGAGACACGGGGAAACGGGGAGACACTTGGAATCATTCCAAGTGGGTCAACAACGCATTAACTTGTTCACAACTGAATGTTAAGCCCTGTAGATCTGCTGTCTCTATTATTATGATTGATTGTCAAACAAAACAGATTAGACACACTGGCATTTATAGGAAGGATCATAGTGGTATTAGTGTTCACAGTTCTATTCTTCACCAAAATAAAAAATAAAAACATCCCACAGCAACTATGCTTCTGAAAAAATAACCTGACAAGCTAAAAACAAATGTATCACTTGTTGGTTTGAGCTAATTGTCAGCTGTTTTTCTATGGGTAGCACAGCTCATTTTAAGGTTAGGTAAGTTTAACAATTTGTTTTAAATCTAGAAAATCCTTGGTTCTGATAGCCTCTTTCTATTTACAATAACAATTATAATTTTAAAACAGCCTTTTACACTCTGAGCTTTATGTTATGGAAATGTTCTGAAAGTTGTACAGACAAAAAATTGTTTTGTATACAAGCTGTCAGAATCGGAAAAGTTGTGTAAGTCATTTTGTGTTTCCTTAAGTTATCTTTAAGTGATCCTTTTAACTGCATAATTAAATGAGACAGAAAAGGAAAACAGATAAAATCTGTAAGGGGACAAATATGTTTTCTTTGTCTTTAAAGCATATATACATACAGGTACAAAGGAGTGCTTGGCCTCTGAAGGCTTATGGAGTCCAAATATTTTCTTCCATGAGCTTTGCAAATGTCGTGGCGGCCTCTTGTGGCTAGACTGAAAAATTACAATTATTAGGGTTTATCGATACAAAAAATTACGTGAAGTATAACAAAAATAGCAATTATGAGAAGAGATTAACATGAAAATCAATCAGTCGATCAAATAATTTATAAACACAGTTGAATCAAATAAACAGATTACTTAACAATTTTATGCAAATTATTTTAAATTAGAACTAAGGAAACACTATGACAGTGAGATACATTGTTATCAAAAAAACAATGCAGATATTTAACATTTTTCCTTTACTCAAAAAACAACAAAAATAAAGCTTCCAGAAATTAACAGGCTTGAAAGTTGATCTACAAGAGCAAGCCATAGGAATCAATGGAAGCCCTACCATTAGTGTTAGCTTTAATACAAAATATTAACAAAATAACTTTGCCAACTAACAAGATGAATAGTCTGAAGAGATTAGACAATGACTTATTAATGTTTAACACTTTTTAAAACCAATGGGAGCGATTTAAAATCAGCTCCATAATGCACCTGTTACTGATGTAGAGACATCCTATTGGTGCAAAAATTAACCTTAATCTGATTGATCAGAAAGCAGAATCATGCTGTAATCAGTTCATTTTATAACATAATCTATAACATAATGCATTTCTGCAATAACATAATCTATTTGTATTTCTGCAATAAACTAATATAAATGTCGTTGACAGCTTGTCTGTTTTCATCTGGGCACAGAAATAATAGTTTTGTTCCTGTTTTTTTACTGACTGGGCATTTGCTGGTGTTTACTGGTTCTGGAAGAGTCTTCCGTTGATTCCCTGTGTCTCCATCACAAGTTAGTTCACAAGGGTCCTGATTCATCTCAAGCAGAGAAGCCCTTTCAACCAGGAGATACGCCACCTGCTCACTGGGGCTGCTGGGAATCAGTTCAGTGAGACCATGCTGGTACAACATTTTGGCAACCTCATTTGTCTGGGCATCTGGAACAAATGAGTAAAAGAGGCCAATCTGAATGTGCTTCATAGAAATGACCAGTATGAGGCTGAGAGTATGCTGATGAACTGGGCTCATATTCACATAGAACCCTGAGACTAAAAGAAACTCTTAGTAAAGCAATTTTAGAAAATATCTTTCCAAAATGTTATATTTCTTCTTAGAATTTTAGTTTAGTAAAAGAAAAAGCTATTGATACAGCAGTCTAGGCCTGAAGAGGGCTCTGAAAGTCTAGAAATAGTAACCCTAACAGATGAAAGGTGCACCTCCCACAATGTAGTTTTAGTGAGAATAAATGATAAGGAGAATCATTGAACAGTCATGAATAACAAATGGAAAAATGCACAACATAGTACAATACTATAGTACAGGAGAATTTCAATAGTACTTATAGTCTGTAAAAATATCTTAATAATAGACAATAAAAAAAAAGTTGTAGAGGACTGTATACATAAACACTCTAGTCAACAAAAAGCACACTACTATATATTCTATATGCATAGAGGAGAGATGTATGAGAGGAAAGAAGGTATTTTGGATTGTGCATGATTATCTGCACTGCAAAAATGGTCAGCTTGATGTTTGCTTAAATAATTACATCTTCTGTGGCTTTTGATCACTGCATGTAGCACTTCTCACTTTCAAGGCTGATGCATAAAAGCAAAAAAAAAAAGATTTACAAATGGGCTCTCTATATTACCTTTAAACATCCCTTTAAACACTCTTATATTTTCCTCCCAGTACTGTGTGCACAGAGACCAAGACATTGCTCCTCTGTCCAGGCCATTTCTCCTCGTTGTTTTGCCAAATCAAGCCACTTAATACAAGCTAGCAAACCCTGCAATATAACCCAATGAAATATAGAATACTCTTCCTCACCCCTGCTTTTTCTCATAGTAGCTTTGCCTCGTCTCTTCCTGTTTGACTGTGACACCACCCTGGAGAGATATATCAGCTGTGCTGCTGCCATCAACACCTTTGTTAAAAGATGTTTGAGAGCTGCCTGTTTTTCAGTGTAGTCCTGTTTCCCTGACTGTGACTGGCTGAATGTG
>NW_015150639.1:935707-936553 GCF_000732505.1 Cyprinodon variegatus | reverse complement strand
CTCTTTAGAATGAGTTGTTGTTCCTCACAGGAGAAATACGGGGGCTCTCCCTTTTGCACGCATGACTGTGATTGGTCTGCTACCTTTAACGACCCCTTTTATACGTCCGCCTTCTTACATTCATGAGCTTTCTGAGAAAACTCTGGGAATCTTTGTGAATACTGGCCTTGATGTTACATTAAGTCAGTCACTGATTATAGTAACAAAGCAGTAACAGAACAATAAAAGGTTATGCTGGTAATAAAAAAGTAAGTAGAAGAGGAAACAGAGAGTAAATAAGTCCCATACATAAATATTCTCTGAGTATCTAGATCATATGATAGACAATAACATAAGTTAATGTAATCATAAATAAGAACTGAAGATCTAATATAAATCATATTCAAGTGTCTTTCATTACTCCAGCGTTTTCTCACTGTAAAAGGTTTCGTACCTTGCAATGATAAAAGGTGCAGCAGCTGCTTTCTGAGTTGTTCGTTCTCATCTTGTATCTCTTGAGCCAAAATATCTTTTTGCTCTGTGTAGATTTTGATCTGCTCCAAAGACTTCCGTACCTTACATCCAGAGAGATTAAAAAAAAGCACAGAACAGGTACAGATCTCATTGTGCTCATGACTGCAGGACATGACAGTGCTGACAAACTGAGCAGCAATAACCTACCCCTGCCATCTCTGCAAAATGTTGCAAGCGGTTGGTTTCTAGATCCTTTGTCACACTGTCAAGACAGCTTCTCGTGAAAAGAAAGGTATGCCACAAAAAAACTCAGCTGATCTTCTTTGGAGGACTCAAGTGCAAGACCTTCCTCAGCCAACCAATTCATGATCTACTCCAACTCCTGAAAAAAGA
>NW_015150639.1:933162-935347 GCF_000732505.1 Cyprinodon variegatus | reverse complement strand
ATGGATGGATGGATGGATGGATGGATGGATGGATTGGTGTAAGAATAAATGGGGATTCAAACAATATTAGTATTAAGTACAATATGATTAGACTACACCCTAAAAACACCCATAAATTGGTTGAATTTTACCAATCTGGTTGTTAGCTTTGTGTCCAAACCAAACATTTGTTTAGAACAACCAATCTACTTTGGTAATGTTTTTTAACCAATCTGTATTGGTAAAAGGGCAAACCAATGCAAATTGGTCACTTTAAACAAAAATATTGATCAGTCAGTGTAACAACATTGAAAGCTGGTACTGGGTCTTGAACCTCCAACCCTGCATTGCAGAGGTTAACTGCTGCATCTTTCCCCACTATCACCACTACTACATGAAATCTCGAACACATTTGTGCATTTTTTTCCTTGTGCAGGGCTCAAAGATTAGTTTCCCGCCTTTGCAGGGGCTAACTCCTCCATCTGACGCCACTGTCGCCACTAACACATAATGGAATTTAATACTACTTAATGTTAAGACCATGATGGATGCCAAGATTTGCATGCTCTGCATGTTCACATCATTGTAATTGTCCATAACTATTCCACACTTCATTTGACTATAGCCAAACAGTCAGGGTAGAAAACCATCGGTTACCATTTTTATGGTTTTATTGGTTAACCAAATGAATTGTTTGAGCCTAAACGAATGGCTAAGTCAGTTTTTGACCAATATATTGGTTAATCTAATCAAAATTGGTTTAACCAACTAGACTGGTCATTTTTCCAGTCCATTATTAGTGTAATTAACATCCTCCAACTATGAAAAAAGTATTTCAAAACTACCCCTTTGGTGGTGAATCAAAATAACTAAAAACTGCATATTTATAGTTTTTAATGTTTTCAATACAAGCGAAAACATGCATGTTGTTTAAAATTTGAAAACTAGATATTTACTTACCGTAGTTGTTGGTTAATGTAATGCTTTGATTTTTGTACAGTTTTTATTTCTATTTGATGAACCAATGAAGACCGTTTCCACCGTCAGCTACACCATTATAAAGGAGTAGCTGTTTGATTTAGCAGAGGCTGTTACAAATATATTGAAAGTTCAGCTGATTTCTCTGTGGCAGGCCCTTTTAACATTAAAATCAGCTTTACCACACTTACATTCTAGATATCTTGAAATGTTTTTTTGACAAGTCATTGTGCTCAATTAAGAAACCTGTATTTATATTTAAATTAGGCAAAATATTAATTTCACTGGCATTTCATTGCTCATTTGAACTGAATGCAAAGTATCTGAATAATAACTCTAATTAAATTCTGAATAGTCTAAAAATATACATAGTTTCATTTTTGTGAAAGAAAAACCACAAACCAGCAAGTTCCAGTGGTTGTTTATCAGTACATGATGGAGCTACATTAAAAATATCTCCAGCAGCCATGTCAAACCTCAACTTTCCACACGTTAATGATTTCTTTATCAATATCAATGTATTTCATGGGGCCCAACATTCCTGGCGGGGCCCCTGCTTACAATAAGGTGAACCACTGCTCTCTATGGAGGGCCAATCCGACCATAATTAAAAATAAATACAGAAATAAATAAATGCTCGCAAAATAAATAAGCTTACAATTAATTGCCCCCCAAAAATACATTAAAACAAATAAATGTAGGTAGAAAGTAAAAAAAAATGCAAAAGAAGAATAAACCAGACAAAAATATTATAACATGCACAAAAATAAATACTTAAAGAAATAAGTAATAAATAAATAAAGTTGAAGAATATAACGGCCAATAAAGAAATAAGGCAATTATTATAAAGGCAATTATTATAAAGGCAAATAAACAAAGAAGCGAATTAAAAGATATATTAAAAGATATATATATAATATATATATATATATATATATATATATAAACTTTTTGAAATAAAAAATGAAATGAAATATATATATATATATATATATATTAGGGTGGAATAGTTCACAAAATCCACGGTTCGGTTCGGTTCACGGTTTCGTTGTCACGGTTTTCGGTTCTGTTGGTATATGTTTATCGTTACACCGAAAAAAAAATAAAAATAAATAAAAATAATAAAAATTAATGAAATTTTTTTTTTAAATGAAATTAATGAAAGAATCCAAAAAAATTTATGAATTGCAATTATTTGTAATGATTCGCGGAAACCATGGATCATTTC
>NW_015150639.1:914471-929573 GCF_000732505.1 Cyprinodon variegatus | reverse complement strand
CCGCAATACTTTTGCGAGATCTCGCAAAAGTATTGCGGGATCTCTCAAAACTCTCAAAACTCTCATTTGACTATATGATCTGGTTGAACTGTAAAGTGCCTTGAGATGACATGTGTTGTGAATTTGGCGCTATATAAATAAACTGAATTGAATTGAATTATAGTATAGTTGCGTTTCTAAATAAAAGAGTGAGTGAGCGTTCGGATGAAAAATAGTTCCACAATAATGTATAAAGTAATACTTTATGTTATATTACATATAATTGAGTTAGTTGCCTCCAGTTGAGAAGTTGAACTGTTTTGGTGGCAGTATATGCTGGGTTTGATTCCCAATGTGAGGAAATAAATATTTTATTTTTTTTATTTATTTATTTACTTTTTTTCCAGATACATGTGCAAGATGGTTCTGTGAACAGTACCTTGGCTTGAAGGAAGATTTCCTGGAGGAAGTTCGGAGGGAATCTAATTGGAAACGTCCTTTATGTTGCTGAAACCAAAGTTCCATTTGGAGAAACATTGTAAATGTTCTCAATGCTTTAATGATGGGGTTCAGTGCGGTGGCGCAGTTTCTGATAAGTCTACGCTTTTATTTTGGCACGTAAAGAACATTCAGTGATTCGCACACACTTTAAAGCATCCCTTTCACCTAAATCTGCGTGCATTAGTAGAAACTCTGCTACATATCACAGTATTTTGTTTCGGCAAACTGTAGCTTTGTTATTAAAGAGAAAGGAAAGTTCAGTACCTTTGTTGGAGCCATCTGTCCTTTCTTGGAGCCAAGTCCTCTGTAAACAGTGTCGCGCTTTTATGAAGAAGCTTTTAAAAAAATCCCTCTTTAACCTTTAAAAATGCTAGAAATGTCTCAGACTACATGTGATACAGCGTATTTTTTAACAAAACACACGAGTCAGCTTTCGACTCTGCTTTCCCCTGTTGTTATAAACCAAGACCGGGAGATGCGTTTGAAGGACTCAAGAATGTGATAATGGAGATAGAGAGGCGTAAAAATTTTAAGTAATAGTAAGAAAACTTGAACAGCGGAATAAAAAAATGTTGAAAGGCCAAATTGTGTTGTATGATTACTGGGTGGCAACGTCAGCAGGATAGTTTGAACTGTATAACGTGAAAGCCATTATTTTTTCCGGCAATCCTTAAATGCGTCACACGGTTCCAAACAACGTGAAACGTGTTGATAATTTCTGAAACATTCTCTGCCTAAATTTAACAAAACTAAAATAGAGAATTTCAGTGGGATTATTTATAATCTCAAATATGTTTTTTGTTTGTTGGTTTGTTTTTCTACAAATTAATCTAAGAGTGTTTTTGGTAGTTCATGTATTAACGTTAAAGTTCAGGCCTTTTTATAGAATCTCAAGCAGATTTATGTCTGGACATTGACTGTGGCCTTTATGATTAGTGGTTTGTTTTGATCTAACTGTGACTGTATGCTTAGACTGCTTTACTGATGAAATCCAGGCCTCTCACCCAGTTCTCAGTAAAGCTGTCCCCTCCATTATCTCTGATCAGTACTCCTGTCCCTACTTAGGAAATGCATGTCCTCAGAATAATGCTGCCACCATGTTGCACAGTTGGGGTACTTGTGCAGGGTAAAACTTCTGTGTTAGTTTAACACTATAATGTTTATACTCAGGGCCAAAAATTTCAGTTTAACTGTCACCTAACCAAAACACTCTTTTCAATATATGGATTGTGGGAACCTGAAATTGGTTTCAACAATTGATTTCTTCTTGCGATGCTCCAGAACAAAGACCAGATTGGTGGAGTATAACTTTTAGTTTTTCTAGATGAGATTCTCTCATTTGAGCTATAGATCTCTGCAATCTGCATGCAGCTTTTGCCCATTCCTATTCACAAAATGGCTCCTTTGCACTGAATGCAAAGTATCTGAAAAAAAAAAAAAAATGTCCACAGAATTTCCTTTTAGAATATATCAAATTTGCACAGTTGGCAAGACTTTTATCAAGCAGTAAGATTGCATTGAGTTTAAAGTCTAGCTTTGGGTCTTATGCATTAAAAATGAATGCACTCCATGTGCCAATTATAAATTCGATTCATAGATTCTCTCTAAGTACTCTGGCTTCCCCCAACTGTCCAAAAAGATGATGTTAAGGCAAGAGGTTACCCACCTCTTGCTCAATCACCTGCCAGACATAGGCACCAGCTCCCTATCATGACCCTGCAAGGATAAGAGTTTTTATGGATGGATGCATTTCATTCATGGATATTATTGTAAATGGCATGGAATACAAACAAACACTGTATTTCACAATTATGACCAACTTTAAGTCTATCACATGAATCCCAAAAATGACATTCAAATGTGTTATCCAAAAATCGCAAAATAGCAAAAAAAAAAGTAGAAAACATATGACCAAGCACCATATAGTTGGTATTATTGTTAGGAACTACTTTCTTTTAGCTTGAGGTTCAGATTCATCATGAATGGTGGGCTTATTTTATAAATCAGCATATCTGCATAAACAACTGTAAGTTAGTAATCAATTGGGGGATTTAAAAAATAAGGGTTTTAGATTAGTTTGGGAATGGTATGAAACAGGGATGATAATAGGTTATGTTGATGCAATACAAGCCCATTTTTGTTAAAAAGTCGACAGTTCTGTTCTGTTCTGTCGTGCTTTGGGTGGTCTGAGACTTCCTGCTCATTAAGTATCAAAAGTAACCAGCTCTTTCCTGTCTCTCTGCCACATTAGGAAGCTGTAGGTTTTATGCACAGCTGGACGGACACCAAGAAGACATTTGTAGAAATGTTCAAATGTAGCATTACTTGCGCAAATAGTAAAAGTCTCTGCCAGATACAGTATGGTGTTGCAGTCTGTTTCTTTCCATCCTTTATAAGGACTTCAAAAACAGAGAGGCTTCAAACATGTTATGCAGTACAGCTTTGGATATTTGTAGTGCAGTTGCCCAACACAGTACCAGAAATGTGTTGACCACAGTTCTTAGGGGGAGGGCAGGGAAACGATTTTGAGGAAATTGGTGTAAAGAACTCCTCCTCTGCCCAACTCTGCATTCCTTCTCCGCACCCTTTTTTTCTTTTTAAGTGAATGGTCCCCAATGTTTCCACAGACGGAAGAAGAAAGGAAAGCAAAGGAACAGCAACTGCAAACACTAGTAGATAGAGGTGTTTATATCCTGCTGCTCTGAAGTTAACGGGTGAGTTTTTTTCTTCACAATAGTCTGGTGTGTGTAAACCACACCAAAAAAGATTCCTGCATTTGTTTTTTTTTTATGAGGGTGTTTACCAGAGAGTTTTCAGAAAGACTTTAAAGTCTTAAAGTATACTCAAAAGGAGTGTTTCACACAAGTAGAAATTTTGTTTGTTAATATGATCATATGACATAATAAAGGTTCATCTGTATATCGTCAGGGAAAGTGATGTAACCACATTCCTCTCCAACCATCTGACAATAACACAGCAAAGGAAGGAAACCAGTCTCTTTCTTCCAAGTTTAACTGCAGAAAAATTAGGTTACATTGATGTATTGCTTTAAAGAGTATATCAGTTGTGGATTATCAACCACTCTATTTATAATGTAAAGACAAAATTACACAGTGAAAGTGAACCAATGGTATATATAAATTCAATGTTAGACTGGAATTGAAAGGATGCTAAAGTTTCATGGCCGAACTTCAAGGATTTTAATAGTGTATTTGTTTTGGGATTGTTTTGGGAAGGTTGAAAAAAAAAAGCCTATAAGTCAGATAATCAGGCTACACTCTCAGACATGGTGCATTTATTTCAGATAACTAAAGTGAAGCAAAATGTGCAGAATGCAAAGACAAGGGTGGACCAGTGTTAACATCAGACAAACCGATCTATGGAGAACCATCTGATAGTGATGAGAGTTCACTGAATATAGGGATGGAAAATCATCCAGAACCCACTCAAGGATACAAGTCCATTTAAGCTGCTCACTTACCTCTCTCTAAATATGATGTTTTAGTTGTATCAAAATAATTTGACACCTTTAGGCAAAGCCTGCTCTCTCCCTATGACTGCTCATCTGCAGAGTAGAGAGTTTTTTTTTAAAGCTCATTAAGAAATATGCATTTCCTTTTTCAGGACAACAAGAAAGGCAGAGTAGACTGGCAGGGATTAGGATCTGTACCAAAGCAGGTCATCAGATTTCCTACTGGGATATAGGGCAAGACTTTGCTGCAGGAAAAAGCCAGCAAAGAAAGTGTATGGAGTATTTACGAAGAACAGAGTAAATTAACGAGGTCAAATGTGTTTTGGTGAAGATCTTTTAGCTATCTTTTTAAACAGAACTGACAATATAGGAACATACATATACATAGTTTAAAGCACTAATGATGCCAGCTTATTTGTGTTTTAAATATTTTTTTGCTTGATTTCAGAGAGCCTTTCATTAAAATTGTTTAAGTGTCTGCTTGATACTTTGTTATTTATTTCACTGCATTTTGTCTTCTCGACATACAAATAAACTGACTATTTATATTAGTTATTTTATTGTTTTTAGGTTTTTTTTTTTGCATTCATTTCATTTCTTTATATTGCTGTTACAGTTTTGGGGGGGCCAAGGAAGATAGACCAGATGACATTTTTATTGTAAATACATTGCATACTATTTTATTTTACTAGCGTTAACACAAAATTATATATACAGTGACTGGCCACTTTATGAGGTACACCTTGCTGGCACTTGTTTGACCCCCTTTTGCCTTTATGGCGTAGATTTAACAAGGTTCTGAAAACATTCCTCAGAGAGTTTGGTCCATATTGACAAGATGGAACCAAGCAAATGCAGCAGATTAGCTGGCTGCACATCCACATCTACTGAATTGAGATCTGGTGACATTGTAGGCCATTTGAGTACAGTGAACTCATTGTCATGTTCAAGAAAGCAGTCTGAGATGATTCACGCTTTTTGGCATGGCACGTTATCCTGCTGGAAGTAGCCATCTGAAGATGGGTACAATGTGATCATAAAGGGATGAACACGGTCAGCAACAATACTCAGGTCGTCTGTGGCGTTGGTACAATGCTCAGTTGGTAGTAAGAGGCCAAAGTCTGCCAAAAAAAATCCCCCACACCATTACACCACTACCACCAGCCTGAACCATTGAAACAAGGCAGGATGGATCCAATGGTTTTGATGTTGTTGATGCAAAATTCTGACCCTACCATCGAGAAATCGACGTTCATCACACCAAGCAACATTTTTCTGATCTTCAATTCCATTTTTTTTTCTGGTGAACCTGTGGGAATTGCAGCCTCAGTTGCCTGTTCTTATCTGACAGGAGTGGCACCCGGTGTGTTCTGATACTGTAGCCCATCCGCCTAGAGGTTAGCTGTGTTGTATTCAGATATGTTTTCCTGCATACCTTAGTTGTAACAACTGGTTATCTGAGTTACTTCTGCTTTTTTATCATCTCAAGGCTTCTGCAGTTCTCTGGATATTTCCTCTTTTTTGGACCAACAGCTCTTGTATAGGAAAAGTATTTAAACATTCAGGAATCAAGAATAATGTATCAGAATTATATCAGAAGACTCAAAATATGGATCTATGCATCTCTAGTAAATATATTCCTGATGCCATCATAGAGTGAACACAGCATACAGTGACTCCACCTTCATTTCTTTATGCACTGCTTGTAGTTTGATGAATTTGCAGAAATGAAATACATGGATAATAATAGATTTGAATGATACAAAGTGTCAGTGCAGAAGAAATGCTGCATGACTAAAGAGGTCAGAGAATTCCCTAAGGAGCTTTTAAAAATATATAAAAGGGGTGAGATTTTAGAATGTGTTTTGAGTCACTTGGAAAATATTTGTATAATTTAAAATAAATTTCTTCTGTTTTAATTCCTCAGAGTTGCTTGGCTATAGGATACATACATCTTGCTGCATACAAATATGGTTTGTCTGCTGGTGTCCATCACTTTGCTGCATTTGGTCAGCTTGGCCATGCTTTTCATCGCCACTCTGGAGAAGGTTAGACTCAAAACCAGGCTGAATGTGATCTATCCTTGTTTATACACTAGAGGTCACCATCCTACTTTGATGCTGAATGCAAGGCTGTTCAATGGTCCTATTTTAACTTCTTTCCCTTCCACAGTCCTGGTGGGTATGGACAGAGTCAGAAATCACTGACCTCTGGCATAACTGCTTCTATATGAACACCACACAAACCTGGGTGTGTGCAGCCACAACTGAAAGCGGTAAATAATCAACATATTTCCCACTTTTGTTTATGAACTAATTAATTAATGTAATTATTCTTTGATTATTTGATTATTTAATTTTTTTTTTAAGTAGTGGTGCTTTTTGATGTCTCCAGTTTAACTTTACGCTCTTTTCGTTTGTCCCATCAGACTGGCTTCAATCGGTCCAGGCCCTCATGATCCTGTCTGTGGTCTTTTCATCTGTTTCCTTGCTGGTGTTTCTGGGTCAGCTCTTCATCTTATCCAAGGGGAGTCTCTTTTACTTTACAGGCCTCTGCCAGGCATTTGCAGGTAACTGAATACTTGATCCTGATAAATCTCAAAGGATGACTTACCCCCAAACTAACTTTTACCCCCTGTATGCATCGATGACTTATAGTGCTGTCTACGTTATTTATTAATAATGTAATTAATGCCGGGTATTATTTTGAAACTGTTTTGACAATGTACTGTAGATTTGTTGCAACCCTGCTTTTGTGTTCTGTCTGGCGCCCTCTGGTTTTAAGGGGCTCACGGTATCCAGACTACCTTGTGTTGGCTTGCTTGATAAGAGACCTCACTCAGAGAAACTGATGTCAGCAGCTCTGTTCTGGGCAGCTTCCCTCAGCTCACTCACTCCTCCTGTATGTGATGCTTCTCTAGGGACCTTTAACAGATTTTGTAACTAAACACTTTTGGGAAACAATTTAAAAAGGTCATAGCAACTACTTTTTTTAATGTAAATGACACATTTTTTTAATATAATATATCCACAGAATGTCAAGAGTTGTAAAGAACAAAATAAAAACTTTACTGACAATATATAATATATACATAAGTGTTTTAAAAATATTGATTGGTCCAAAATATATAAATAGTTACCTCTGGTAGTAAAGATGCCAAATTCTACGTATGTTTCTGATCCAATGGGAAGAGCAGATTGAAGTCAAGTGACAAAGAGTTCAGCCGTTGCCTATTCCTATTTACTCTGTAAAAAAAAAGAAATGTTTCTTTCAATGTTATGTTTCTCAAATTCTAGCAAAAAAATTAAAAATAAGAAACAATAGGGTTAATATAGGTAGAGCCTTTAAGCGTTGATGCTGATTAAAGGAAGCAAAGGGGTTCAGAAGCTACACCGATGCTGTCACTTTCCTTCAGAAAAGGTAGGTTAGATGTAAGGGGACCTGGCAACCAGCTAAACAACACTATAGAACCAGAGCTAATTAGTATGAATGCACCAGTCACTGGCCAGGAGGAGCTAAACTTGTAGCTATCACATTTTACAACTTTGATGTCTTGAGACCCTGTGACATAAAGATAGTATCAAATCATTATATGACTAGAAAGATGAGGGACGCTTGTTTAAGCTGAATTTTAATGCATTTTTTTATTTTAAATATTTTTATAAGTAATGAAAATTTATTATGATTTTCATTTATAATAAGTTCACAACAAAATAATTTCTCATCTTTCAAGTTAAAAATAAAGAACTCACATAAATTTTGGGTTATTTTTTGTTTATCAATAAATAGAGTTTGGTTGAGATATTTACTGATTTCCCTTCCTGAACCACCATATGTGGAAGGAGGGAGCAGCCATTCACCAATAAGAACAGAGTGCGTGGTTTACTTCAAAGAGGGGGACTGCAGGAATGTCTAGCTCCAACAGTTCAAATCTATAACGCTCAGGACCTCTGGCCTTTTCCACAGAACCTTCCTCTTTTCCCCTCATTTTCCTAAGTCTCTAGAGGAGTAGTGGAGAGAATCCCTTTGCCTCCAAAATTAATAAAAGAAGAAGATGAAAACTGATCATGGAGGCTGCCGAGAAGCCTTTAGAAACACCAATGATTTCACAGTAATTCAATTTACAATAATAGCATGTTTCCCAAACAGAATAAAAAAGTTCATAAAAAAAAAGAAAAATGAAGGATTTTTTGGCAGATACTGTTTGTCTTCCGGGAGAACTGTCTTCCCCATGTGTCTTGATAACATGCTTGGATAAATATTACTGAGTGAAGATAAGGTATGAATAAAGGTACAGATTAAAGATGACTGACAAATCCACAGGTGTTTGAATACAGTATTTGTTTAGATGATTGCGCCTTATTTTTATTTTACACATACACCAATAGATTGGTTTTGCATATTATTCATACATGGTATTTATCATATTGAAAGTAAGGAAATGGTTTAAACCGTTTATCACACATGTCATATTAAGATCATATTATAGCCCTATCACAATTTTGCATATCTTGTACTCCTCTTAGGTCATACCAACTGGTGTCTTTCCAGGTTTCCCATTATTCAAATACTGAACTAAACGACTGAGTTCACTGTGTTGAAGCTGAGTGTGACCGCACTCAGATACTGTAATAGATTTGGTAAATATGACCCTTCTATTGTGTTTCTTG
This sequence comes from Cyprinodon variegatus, assembly GCF_000732505.1. Lineage (NCBI taxonomy): Eukaryota > Metazoa > Chordata > Actinopteri > Cyprinodontiformes > Cyprinodontidae > Cyprinodon > Cyprinodon variegatus. Next base: position 920,951 of record NW_015150639.1, on the reverse strand, counting down.
CAGCTTTCACTGACTTTGCTGCTTGCCTCATCTTCACCCTCCACAAAAAAGAGATTCTAAGCAATTCCAGAGATCTGAGCAAAGGGCGCCCTGGCTACTGTGTCATCATAGCATGGCTGTGCGTCCCTCTTCTTCTCATCAGCGCAGTCCTGTACGTTCATCTGCGGAAGAAACAGTGAATCAAGGATAAATATATGCAGACAGCGACCAGGTTTTTCTGACACTCTTTACCCTTAATAAGATAAAATTAGGAGAAATATTTCCAAGAGTGAACTTTTTTAATTTTTTTTATTTTTGTATGATGGTAACGTAAGGTAAGGTATCTAAAAATATATTCAGTTCTATTGAATTGTATTGTGTTTATCAGAAGCGTGTTGTGATTTGTTATTTCTGGAAAAAATGCTATATGAAAAAGGGATACTTACAGCTTGATTTCATTGTATTCTGAAATATAAAAATCGGTGAATAAACTCATAACCTGGTTTTTAATCTTTGTCAGGGATTGTTTTAAGGTTCTCTCTTTTTTTATTTTAGTGTTTCAATGACATTTTTTTTTTTTTTTTTTGCAAGGTCTCATCTTTGCTAAATAAGGTTTCTCTATTAACAGGACTAGGATTTGCATTTGGATTTATAATACTTTGCTTCATGCGTAATACAAAGGTGGTGCAAGCCTATACAACAATGCAGCTGCTATGAGAGGGTGTTCTTCTTTGTATTTTAATCTTCCCCAATTTCTGGAATTCATTGTTTATCTTTTGAAAGTATGACCACACTTATTTCTTAAGAACTGAATAGAAACATACAAGGAAGAGTTGTACGAATGGTAGCCTTTGTGAGCTTTTTAATTTTAATTTCCTACTAAATCAAAATGAAAGCGATATCATTGGACCTATTACTAGCTGAAAGAAAGGCCGCCTCAATCCATTTCCAAAATGTTGCGTATAAACCTACCTGTCAGGCTGAACCAGTCTCAAAGGAAAACTGTGAGGTGAACATCAGATAGCTGGAAGCATTGTTCAAAGCCCACACGCCTCTGGGAGAGGTGGAGGGAGAAACTAGAAGAAACATAACATCTCAGGCAGCGCTGTCATTTAACTACACCGCCATACAAAAAATGCTTCTTTTTTTTTTTCCTGAAACCGTACTCACAAACTTCAGCTATGAAGATTTTTAAGTTAGAAACCAACACAAAGTACAACAATATCATGAACGAAGGAAAGTAACGCAGGGTTTTCAAATTTAGTTTAAGGCAAAGGCACCAGCTTCCAAAATGTTTCTGTGTCACATATTTGGGCCGAGATAAACTGTAAATGGGATAATTTATGACCTAATTTCAAGAGTAAAATTTTTCATCTAAAGATGTAACTTCTTTCGGACTAGCATTGACAGTTAGCATCAAACTGATCCCGGCCTTCATAGATCCAAGGTGGATCCATAAGCATCAAATGCTAAGTCTCACTAAAGCCTCAGTATTGGTCATGTTGCTGAAGACACCACTGACGATGCACAAACCTGAACAACTGCTGTAACTGTTTCCACTCAGTTTAGTTCAATTCAGTTTATTTATTTTAGCAGAGTACTTTTAATGCTTATGTTAATGCAGTATTCTCCCAAACTTTAAGAGTTTAAACTACATGTACAGTTATTCTGGGGGTGGTAAATTATTGCATTTGCAATATAATGTTTTAAAACCTTTTTCCCTACATCCCTTTAGGTGGCAGTAATATGCATAAGTTGGGTTTTTCACCACAGAGCTGACCAGCAGATCTGTGCATACAGGTCTGGACCAGAGAGCATTCCATGTCACTTAAATAGGAACCAAACATTATGCACATGGTTAGTACATTTTAAATAAAATCTAAATTTAGGTATTTTTCATGACTTTGTTGAAGCAGGTTGAAGGCCTGAATTCAGGTTCTCTCTTCGTAGATACTGAATGTTCTACCGTCATTGTGTAGGATTTCTCTGGCTTCCTCTCACAGTCCAAAAGGCTGTGTTTTCATGTAAACAAGCATATGCATGGTTGCATGATTGCTGTGATGGAATGGCTACTTAGCCAGGGTGTACCCTGCCTCTCAGCCAAACCACTAGAGCTTTGAACTCGCCCCCTCTGAACCAGTGAGCACGTCTGGATAGTAGATGGATGAGTATCTATGTGCCAAATTTTGTTAATTTACCTCATACCTAAATGTACACTTTTTTTTTTTTGTTTAAAATCCAAACCTGTGTTTAAAGACCTTGTATCATTTTCATTTTGCTTCACACTGTGCAGGGATCTGTCACATAAACTCCACGTAAAACTGCATTTAAAAGTTTAGTCATAGTGTGATAAATTAAAAGAAAGCTCTGAAAAAGGTTTGTAGGATGTCAATACTTTTTGCAAGGCACTGAGGTACTGTGAGGGCTGAAGGGTTTGGGCGATGACAGGGTGTCTGACTCCGCAAAGCCGTGTGTCAGCTGCACTGAATGTCAGGAATCTGAGAACAATGTCAGCAAAAAGGAGTGGAAGAGTTTCAGGAGAGCGATAAAACTCACCCAAAAGGGAGGGACATGTGACGCACCACAATCTCACAGGCAACACTTCAGCTCTGAAAGACAAAGCAGGATTGCAGGTGAGTGTCATTGTGTTCTTTTTACAGGCAGCTAAGCACCTCTGCTTCCCAATTCTTCAAGTTATGGAGGTGAAGCTGCTGGTGTTACTATAAAATGTGGATACGTTTTTTTACATGAAGAGAAACAGGGGAGACTGTTGGAAAGAAAAAGCTATCTGATGCCCTCTGGACGGATTGTAAAATCTACTCTAGATTTTTATCTCACAAGACTTCAGTGAAGACATCAATACTGGATAACTGATATACTCTGGACTTTTATTGACAGCCTGGACATAGCAGAACCTTCTGTGAAGGGGATGAATGGAAGTTGGATTACCTTTTCTCTACAGATATACAATACACAGAAATAACAGCAAAGGTATAATCTGAAATCATGTCAGACTTCCAGGAAAAAAGTTTGAATGAGAATGTGGTTTTCCAGCCACTGGATGAAACCTGTCCACAGTTTCTTTACTCGGAGAGGGAGCGTGAGGCAGTGGAGAGACTCCTCAGTGGTGGGCCGGAGGCCTTTTACAGCTCCATTGGCCCAGAGCTCTCAAGCTGCTTCCTATCCCCCGAGGAGGTGAGTCAGATGAGCAGCTCTGTTCAAAGCTATCGCTCCAATGAGCCGCAAGTGAAAGACCAGCATGGATTTGAGACAAGCTTTGATTCTGAGAACTTCTGTTCCACCTACGACCCCACTATGCCGGACATGCCGGTCCCAAACCTGGAGCTCGGCTGGCCGCAGAAACCCACCTGGGTCCTCAACAACAGCGTCAAAGTCTACTCAAGTTCTCCTGCTGAGGGACAACTGCAAGTCAGAGAGGTTATCAGGCAAATCCTACAAACAGCCAGAACTGTACGTAAGATTAAAACAACTTATCTGTAGGTAGATTTGAAACAAGAAAGTTATTCTGACACCAAAGAATCATGGAAAGAAACTTAGATGTAATTCATTTTAAACTATTTAAAATGTATATCCCAAATGCATTGCTTAAATTTAAGTCCCAAATGCATGAATCATCAACTATAAATGCTCAAATTTTAATCCATTTTAAAAATGTATAGGGAGATTGGCTCTAAATCCAAAAGACTATAAAATGTGATTTAACTTGTTTTGCACTTTTAAAAGTCAGAAAAGTCAGATACTTTTGCTTCTGCATCCCACCCTCCAGCAGAAAGCAAACTCAAGCAGGTCAGCTGGAACCAGAACAGGACAAACACTGAGAAAGAACAATTGGAATTATAAGCTTCTTCAGTTACAGTTTTACTGAGCAGCATTTTAAAATACATTTCATATCAACAGACAATAAAAGACCAAGAAAAACTGGGTTGTGGTTTCTAAAATGTTCCTGTGTGTTGTGCAGGTAATTGCTATTGTGACAGACCAATTGACAGACAACACGATTATCTTTGATTTGCACACCGCTGCGTCCCGAGGTGTGCCCGTCTACATCATCTTGAACCAAAGATCCCTGCAGGGGAACTTCACCCTGAACAGGCTGAGGCATCCAGTGAGTAAACACACTACACATGGCCATTGTTATTTGATCACCACGGCTCAATAGGAGCCGCATCTGAAACATCCCAAAGACTGCAAGTTTGTCTTGTGGCGTAGGCATGCTTACGCTGGGAATGTTAAATGTTGATTTAACCGCATGTGGCCAAACTGGTTCTTCTGCATTCATTTCTATCCACGTTTCTATGGAGTGATGAAAATATAGTCTGATCAAATTAACAGAAATATCTTTGGTAAGATCAGAAAAAAGAAAATCATGGATATTGTTCACCATCTGAAGCCTGGGTTTTGTATGGCCCCCAATCACAATTCAAGTGAGGTATTTAGCCTACTAGCACACGCTATGCTCTAGATGGAGTTTTTAACTTTTTTAAAGACAGTTTTAGAGACTATTTAAAATGATAAAGATGAAAATGCTATTGATTTATCTTTCTATAGTCATATTCTTAGAGCTTCTTTTGTGTTTCCTAATAATCAATTAACCATCAGGTTTTTAAAAAAATCAGACCTTGGTGCACACAGATAAGCATTAAACTGATATGGCTTGGTTTAATATAGGAATAATATTTTAAGATAGAATACCCTAAATCCTCTTGTCTTTGGATGGAACATAATTTTATTTCTAATCTATATAACATATATTAATTAATGAAATGTAAACAAGCCCGATGGAGCTCCTGAAGAATCACTGGAATCAGGTGTTTTCTGTAATGTTCAGGAAATGTTCAGTCAGACTTCTGTACCTGTACGTTCATTCCACTGTTAATGAGCAAGGCACTTTCATTTGTCTGGGACAGTTTGTTCTTTAGAAATGTTTTCTTTTTTAAACAAAAATTCAACACAAATTCATTTTTTAACAAAATTATTATTTGGTTAATTTTTATTTGTTATTACTTCTTTAGTTGTGTGTTATTTGAAATACTAGTGTGAAAATATCATTTTCTTTGGGGTTATGTAAACTTTCAAGTGCAACTATATGTTTTGCCCTTGACTGGGCAATGCTAACACAACATGCAATACTTCAATCTGAGTCATTCCTCTGCAGCTTTTGCATTTTTGGTGTTTATGTCCCTGCTAGAAAGTAGACTTCCAGCATCTCTTCAGTATTTTTTCTTTTTTTTTTTTTAAGTAGCTTCTAACACTATGGTGTGCAAAAGCTTCAACTTATATGGGCCAAAATCAGGAAGTTTTTTGGACTTGTAGGTCACATAAATACCCATAAGCAATAGGCTTACAAATATACAGATATAACTGTCCTGTGAAATGTTTCATTTCTTTATTTTCTCAAGGTAACAGCAAAGTTCATACAATCAAGCCGTAATTATTCTAAGCACCTGGAAAGCAGCAGCCTTTGCCTCAAGCAGCTATTCAGCTTTCAGTATTTAAATATATGGAGGTTGGGTACATTCTCCATTTTACAACAAATATTTTCTCAAGGCAATTTACAGAGTCAGTGTGATCAAAGAATAAAGATAGATTGGTAAAAGTGTTCTATCTAAAGAAAGCCCAGGAGGATGCAGAACAAGGCTCAGCGTTACGGGCCTTCTGCCATGAGCGAACTTAGAAGGAACTAAAGCAACACAGAAGGTCTGATAATGAAGCACAAAATAATGGTAAACTAGCCTAATATGTGGTTTGTCCCTAAATAATATATATAAACAGATACAAAACTTTAAGATGTGTATGTGTTAAAACTTTCTCTACACTTTGTAATAACATTATGTCAAAGTAAATTATAGTAATTTCCCTCAGAAATGTCTTTCTTTCTTTTCTTATAAAACCTGTACGTTTTTTTTTTTTTTTTGGGGGGGGGTTTCCAGGGCATATTTGACAAAACTATGTAATACAGTGTTGCTAGGTTATATTGCATCGCTTTTAAGGACTTATTTATACATTAGAAAGCTAAAGTCCTGCTCTAGTTTTAAAAAATAGTATGCTCAACTCAAGCTTACTACCTTTTTCGGTTCAATTGTTGCCTTGTTGTTTTCTGCAGAAAAGGACTCTACTTCCTTGTGACTTTGCTTCTAACTATGCATTCAGTTTCTTTTTCTTATATCCTGTTTAACTTCACATTCCCGTTTTTTGCATTTGCTTTGCTTTGGACCAGTGAATATTTTTGCATTTCCGTTGACCTGGTTTGAACTATCGGGCTTGTATGCCTGTTTCTCTACCTGACCGAGACAGTTGAAGAGAAATAGACCCAACTGCAAGCATTATGTAAGAGCCGACAGTAAAGTGGAAACAAACAAAATTGTTATGATGGGTTCACTAAAAGCGACCCAAGTATGCAGAACACCACTGACGGACACGGGAATAAAAGTTTAACAGGTTTATTGAAATGCAAGCACACAGAAAGTACTTGTTCTGGTT
>NW_015150639.1:897767-914106 GCF_000732505.1 Cyprinodon variegatus | reverse complement strand
TCATCCATCATCCATCCATCCATCCATCCATCCATCCATCCATCCATCCATCCATCCATCCATCCATCATCCATCATCCATCCATCCATCCATCCATCCATCCATCCATCCATCCATCCATCCATCCATCCATCCATCCATCATCCATCCATCCATCCATCCATCCATCCATCATCCATCCATCATCCATCATCCATCCATCCATCCATCAATCCATCCATCCATCCATCCATCCATTCATCATCTATCCATCTATCTATCTATACATCATTCATCCATCATCCATCATCCATCCATCCATCCATCCATCCATCCATCCATCCATCCATCCATCCATCCATCCATCCATCCATCCATCCATCCATCATCTACAGTTAAGCCATAATGATCCATACCCCTTATGTTAATAGAAAAAGAATATAAGATATAAGATAATAATGCTGATATTTTGGAGAGATTCAGCTATAGCACTGCTTTAGGTCTAACAAAGAATCTCTGGCATTATTAATAAAAGATTAAATGTAAAGAGGCCTATTAATCTCAAAGCCTACCAGTGAAAATAGATTACTAGAATACCAAAGGAAATATAGCAAAAACTGGATATGAATTATAAGAACAATTTGATTGTTTGTCATTGATGATTGAGTTAGCATGGATAACTTGAACAAATTATGTATTTTTTTTTATGTAAACAGGTTAATTGGCACTTACAAAATAGTTCTTGGTTATTGGTTTTATTATCTTCTTCAAGAAATCTCATTAATTTCCAAACAGAAACAAACTGCTGTGTTGAATGAAGATAATTAAAATTTCAGTTCTTAATGCACCTACTTACCTACCTGGACATTTATCAGACCGGTTGCAGCCTGAGCTGTCATGCTGGTATGTTAAGTGTAGTTTTACCTTTCATTTTGTCAACCCAAAGTTGTTCTGCAGGATTAAACTGTGGTAACCCCCATAGTCATATCTAAGTACTCATTTTAATTTCCTCAGAAACCTTTCAGCTGAGTGCTTTGAATTGTTTTCATTCTTTTATGTTCCTCTTCTGCCAGACTTCTGAGGAATGAAAATTCCTCTTGTCATTTGATTTTATAACTTCAACCAATATCTATCTAGGATTGTTTAGATTTGGTACTCATGTGTAAAATAGCCCTAAAATAACATAGATTTATTGATTAAAGTCCAATTTCTATGTGTAATTAAAATTGCAGGCAGGTTGTAACCAGATATTTAAACAGGGTAACATAAATTACAACCTTTCTTCTGTGTTTGCCAACAAATGAAATGCCAACATTTTTAATTTTCAGACCAGTGCAAATTATAAATCAGTTTTGATTTGCAGGATTGATAAAAAAAAAACACAACACTATTTTTGGACTTATTTTTTAGAAGTCAGAAATTTACATAAATGTTCTTAGGTGAGTTTGGGATTTTAAGCTTTAAAATGTCTTGAAATCTAACTCTGACCTACAATTTTCCTTTCGAGAGACAAACTTGTGAGAGGAGACAATTCCACCAAATGCTAAAAAAAAACTTTTTAACTTTAAAAAAATCACATTTTTAGTCTAATTATCTGGTTTTAGCAACATATTCAAAGGAGAGATGCTCCTTTTCTTGCCACTACAAATTTAACTTTAAGATTTTTCTTTAATAGAACATAAAGACTCGTATTCTTGGAGGGAAAACCTTTTGTTCGAGGACTGGAAGGATGGTGGTTGGGGATGTGAAATCCAATTTCATCCTGGTGGATTTAGAGACAGTGATTCATGGCAGCTACAGGTAAAAAAGAAAACTCATTGCAAAGCTGATTAAACTCTCTTTAAAGTCTGCTACCAGAATATTTTTTTGGTTTTTCCTTCAGCCTCACATGGAGTGACGTCCATCTGCACCGGCAACTCATCACAGTCCTGAGAGGACAGATTATCGACTCGTTTGACCAAGAGTTCAGGATCCTGTTTGCTGAATCCTTACCAGTGCCTGACACTTGGATAGTCCCTGCTGCAACCCATGCATGCATGCCTCACCAGGCCACTGACTCCTCACAGCTGCAGCTCCTAAAAGATCTTTCTGCTGAGTCTGAACTAAGTAACCCTCCATCTCCACCTCCTGATGTCCTCCTGGACTGGGAAGCAATGGGTGTTGTTCACAAAGACAGCGGCCATTCTGCTTCTCTTCTAAATGAACAAAATGGAAATATTGCAGAGAAAATGTTACACCTGGAAATAAATGAGGCAAAACCCGCTAAGGAGAGATTACCTTGCAATGAACACCTTGAGGAAAGAAAAAGGTATAGTAGCTGGATGATCTCTATGTAACCAGGCATTACAGCATAGATGAGGCATGGATGGGAGAATATGTTCGCATAACAACAATTGTTTACACCCATTCTTTGTCCCTGTCCTGATACAAGATGCATTTGCAGATGTTAAAAATCTTTTCCTCTCTATTTAGCTTCTTTCATCTTCCTTTCTGTAGTGAGATTCAATGCTTCTCCTAAAGAAAGTAACCCCACAGCATGGTGCCTCTGCCACCATGCTTTAGGATAAGGAAGAGGTGTCATGGTACTGTGTAATTTTAGTTTTCAGACTCAGATTATTTCACACATAGGTGAGAAAATTTTGTTTTACGTCTTATTTAACAAGATCACCTTTATCTGCCTCTGCTGTTTACCCTGCATGGCTTAAAGTTATAGTTCTACATTTGTCAGCAAAAATAGAGAAAATATTCTCTTATTGGCCTTTGTTCATGTACAAAAACTAGAGCATAACTTAAAAACGTTAGCAAGAAGAAGTCCAAGGTTCAGCAGAAGGTTCTGCTAAGAAGTCCAATCTCTTAAAGGTTTGTGACCTTATTTCTCGTAATTTTAATCCATATTAGGATGAATCTTTTCTTTTGTTGTACAGAGTAAATTCCCTTTAGATTCCAAGAGGGCCTTAAAAGTCATTCCTGAATGGTTTAATATTTGGGTCAAAAACTAAAATGAATATAGAGCAGAAAATTTGACAAGGCTTTGACCAAATCTAAATGAAAATATGTAGTCAAAATTAACACTCCTGTAGTCACTAATGACAGACTTATGGGGCCTACAGCTGTTAACAGATTCTCCCACCTGTTCTTTTTGGGGTCTGGGCTGTGGATGGACCTGGGGCCTTGGAGTGATTGAGTAATGGGTTACCAAACTGGTTATAACCAGTCTGCTAAACACAGCTCCTGGTTGTGGTGTGTGCCATTGGCATTGTGTGGCAGCTGTTGGATATTTGACCTTACTAAGTTGTGTTCAATCAGCTTTATAGGTCATACGCAAAATGGTGGGCTTTGTGATGGGGCGCACTCTGGCATGCTTAAATGCCTCTGGGTCTGTGTTGGGGGAATTTGTGGGGTGTGCAGTCTTTGTTGTGCTGGACTGACCTTCCTGTTCTCTGTAGCCTGCTGCTCTGGCTCCTATCCTGGGGCCGACTGAGGTCGCTGTCAGGTGGGTGGGTCTGTTAAGTGCACCTTCTGGCAGCACAGCGGTGGCTGGCAGGTTGTACTTGGCATGGAGGGGTGGGTTGGCTTTGGTGTGAGTTCCAGGCTGGCGTGGACAGGTTTTGTTTTATTAATGTGAGAGCTGAGGTTGTTGACATTGGCAGGGTTCTCTGGTTTCTTATCTGCTCGTTGTTCTGTTGGCGGAACGTCAACCAGGCTGGTTTGGAGCTGCTGCATATTCAGGCAGAGGGTCCTGTTGAGGGGTTTCATCCTTTTTCAGGTGTAGGGCGGCTGACTTTTAGGTTGGTTTAGTGGCGGTGATGGGGCTAGGCTTAGTGATGGTTGTCCCTGGCTGATGTTGCAGTGAAGATTAGAAGAGTTTGTTTGGTTGAGGGCACTTAGTCGGGGCTGTTGGCCCTGGCTGTGAGCCATCTACAGGGGATGCCCGTTGGGGGGTTATTCCTGTCCTTGGGCTGGGTCAGGGGAAGTTTCGGTCAGAACTAAAGCGATACATCAATCAAACTATTGTGGACATTGCGTCTCATGCAACAACATTCTTGTATACTTGTTCTAACTTACTTTTCCTCCTACTGTGGGAGATCTATATCAGATTTAACCAATGTTTAACCAACATTATGCATTCCAGCATAATTCATTTAAGTGACACAGCAAAAATCTTCTTTTAACACACATGCACACCTGTACTGTACATCTCCAGACCACATTTGTCATCCCTTCATTACATTACATATTTTATGTAAGAACAAAGCCAAGGTGGCTTTGAAGTTAAATGAATGCATGTCTTAACATTAGAGGAGTTTCAAGCAGCAACACGTTGCCAAGCCTCTTCCTGAACTTTCAGATGGTATTTAATCAACAGTAGCTTGATGTCTGACTGTTCTTTCTTTTGAATAAATGGTGTCCCCTGGATACAGACATATCAGCTTTAGGTTTATTGACAAATAGTTTTGCAATCAGCCAATAAAAACATAATCTATGGTTGCATAATGTAGCCCAATAAAATTGAGAATTGCTTCTAAGTAATAACAACTCTCGTCATTTAATGAAAAACTAGACTGACTGATTCCGCAAGATTCCTACGTCAAGTCTTGAGCATGTGTTCGTAAAATGTATTCGTACTTGAGAGATGATTATAAATGGGAGAAAGATGGTGAATGTGACATTGTTCACACAAACGCTTGTTGAATGAGGCCCAATATTAAGATTATTTTTTCTTCATTGGTATTGGCCATTATATTCATACATTAGCTCATTCATTAGTGCAGTGGTACCCAAATGGTAGGTCCACCTCCCTCGGGGTGGAAAAGTGTAATTGAAGGAGGTATGGTAGAAAGGAATTAAATGGAGGACATACTTCGAGTGTTGTTTTTGCTTATTTATGTATTGATAGCAATGTTCAATTCTGTTGAGTATAGAACGCAGCTAAACTTTTTAAAAAAGCATTCTAGAGTGATTTTTTTACTTTTCTTTGTCCAGTTGTGGAAGAGGTTGTCTTGGGGGTCGCATAATGAGTAGGTAAAATAAGAAAAAGGGGCCCAGGTCTAGAGGAAGATATTCAAGGGTCTCCTCTACATCTATCTCCTTCTTTATGTTTAAACCTTTACCCACCTTTCTCTCAGAATTTGGGCCATATGATTTTAGCATTACAAATTTGCATAATAGCACGATTCCCAGGGCCTTTGAAAAGGAACAGGTAACATAACAGATCCACTTAACTAAGGGAGGAGTGTGTATTTTTTAGGAAAATCTGCTGGAGTATTTGTCTGGAAGTTCAGTATTATATTTAACTGCCAAAGGTAGATTCAGAAGAAGCTCCAGAAGAATTAAATAAAATCCATGTCTATGTTTAAAGGGCTTAGACGATGCATTCTTGCTCAACACCTACAGTAATTGCAATAAGATTGTTATTTCTGTCAAAATATACTTACCTGGACACAGAATATCTTATCATTGTTGGGCACAGGACCAAGGTCTCATTTGTTGCAACAATGAATGCTTATATTTTTGTGTGTCAGTTTGCTGACTCTCAGAATATACTAAAAAAAGACATAGATTGCAGCCACCGTTGAGTCCCAGATTAGGAAGAAACACTTTACGTGTTAAATGTTTACATTTGCATATCCTCTTCTCATGAATTCAATCAGTTTTTTCATCAGCATATGATCTGCATATTGATGAAGGCACTGATGCAAAAATGAATGGCTGTCTGCTGAATTGGAAAAGTAAATCACCTTTGAGCTGCTCTGAAGATCTGTTTTGCATTTTTGTTTTCATATTTTTCATAGCTAAAATGATGGCTTAGCACCATACTTTTTGTTTTCACAGTGAACTAACTTTGAACTTCAGCACAGGTTTAATGCAAAACTTCACTCACAATTGTTTAATCTCTACAGCAATGCACAAGTAACCTCAGAGCCAACACGCCTACCAGTTTCAGATGGAATAAAAAGGTAGGCAAATACATATAAGAATCTCCTAACAGAGTGAAATAAAACTGATGTGAACTCAAAAATAAAAAGCTGTTTGTCCTGCAGGCCGGAGCATACAAAAGAAAGGAGCATATCCAGGGAACGCTCTCTAGAGAAACAGCCAAACCAACATGAGAGGGCTGTAACTAGAATTGATGTTCCACCAGATCCAATCAATTCATATCCTTATAAGAGAAGAACACCGACTAGGATGGAGTCCTTTTCAGAAGAGGACAAGAACACAGACAATCATAGCTCCAGTACAAACACAGACTCTACCAGAGTAAGTAGCTGGGTCTCCATGCTAAAACAATTAAATATAAATAAAAAATTTGCTATAGGACCTGAGATCCTTTCTTTCCTCTCAGGAGAAGAAGCCTTTAATCGTAAGAGTGCCGCACAATGGGAACTTTAGCTCTTTGAGTGATATCATGAGAAGACTCAAGCGGGGAACACCAGGGGTTCACAAGAGAGGGATGAACTCCACCATGTCAGACCAGACCCAGTCCATGTGGGACCTGAGCACCCAAAGTGACAGAGAGGTCCCAGTTCCTCGGTTTCTCACCGGTGTGAGTATTCACAACTAGATCTGATACTTAAATCAACACTATTTTTTGTGATTATACGTCTACTTACAACTAGTTGAATTACAAAACCAAAGTTAAGCATTACTTATTTTCAACATCGTCATATGACATTGTTTACATTGATTACCTCATCACTTTTAGTTTTCACACAGCCACTGGAAATAGAAATGTAGCTTAATCAATCTCAGGTGGTATTAACCACGCTGGTCCTCATGGGAAATGTTGCCTTCAGGCAAAGCAATACATTCTTTGTCCACTGGGGTAACCAAAATCGACCAAAAGCGAAAGTTATTTAAAACTTCTTCAATTTAAAGATATGTTAAATGCAACTGATGGGTGAGCATTAACATAAAAAAAAAAAAAGAAAGATATAAAGATAAACAGAAATACAGAAACAGAAATACAACAAAATGTTGCTTGTAACACAAAAGGTTTATTTTTTTATTCAAACAGTAATTCTAATTTTCTTTCAAATTGTTCTTTTAAAAACAGTTTTAAAGGGTATTTTGGTGCAATATTTTTTTTATAACGTTTGTTAAGTTCCCCAGTACTGGCCCAACTTAAGGCACTATGCAACGTTCTGTAGCTCCACGTTCTTAAACTCAGCTTTTAAAGTTGGTGGGGTTGTTTATATGTTTTTTTAATCTATCTATCTAGACACTGACTAGACTATTTTATAAATTTTTATAAAAAACATCCTATCAAAACTGCCAATGTCTTCTATACACTATTCACTTTTTTAAGCTCTATAACATAATACAATAAAGTTTATTTCAGCCACTGAGAAAGAATCTTTATTAACTGCTAAATGGATTGTAAAAAAAATGTTACATTTGTATTTATTTATTTTTTATTTAAGCTTCCTGAAGTTGTACAAAACCCTGACTGTCTAACCCTAATATGTACCAAATTGTAAAGGTTTTGGTGCCGTTGTAACAGACAGACATTCACTCAGCAAGGTTTTTTTTGCAGCCTTTAATAAATTCAGCTGCAATAACAGTTGCACGTCCTCCAACTGCAACCTCTAGAGAAAAAAAACAACCCTTACATTGAGAACGTTTAGTTAGGAGGAGCATAAATATTTAGCCACTGTCACACCCACATTTCCCTACTGTGTGAAAAATGTTATGGGCTAATCAAAATACTAGAATATGTCAAATGAAATTCAGCAGACTATTATCAAATTTTAAATGTAACACTGTTTGATCCTTTTGCAAGATAACAGGGGAAAAAAAGAAAAAAAAAAGAAAAGGTTATCTGTCCTGCATAATAAGGCTGCTGTGTTTTTGTGTGATCTTTCTTATTACCTTTTAAATATTGCCTACCTCTGACTTCACTGTGAACTGTGTGAAGCTCCAAACTGACTTGCATGTGCAATATGAACAATAACAACATCATCATCAGCAGCATTACAGTAAACATGGTAACATAACTATTGTTTAAGTGCTTATTAGAAGCCATTTATTGGGTCAGTGGATACTGGGTGGGAAACACATAGATAAATGCAGAGTAAAACTCTTTATTTTGTGGCGTTTTCATGAGATCTGATGCCTTTCACCATAAGAAATTGTCTCTCCACATCCAAAACAATTTCACAGAGGACCAGTTTATACAGAGGATTATAATGTTGAGGGTGATTTTGGGTTATATATATCTGCACCTCTCCTCTAAGCTCCACATCATTGTAAAATATTGATATCTACATAATCTACATAACACTGCCTGCACGTTGGCTCCATGAGCAAGACCCTTAATCCAACACTCCTCCCTGGGTGCTGCACAGTGGCAGCCCACTGCTCCCCAAGGAGAGGGGTTAAATGCAGAGGTCAGTTTCTCCAGTGTGAGATCAATTAAAGTCGATTTGTCTTGAGGTAAGCGTATTTTTTCTTGATTTGATCCTTGAAATGGGACAGTTTGCCAACGGAATTAGATTATTTTCATGTACCAAAAGAAAAAACAACTACTGTACTTTATCTAATTCTGTAATATCTAATTAGCTTACAAAATCCTCATTCTATAGTCTTATTTACTTTTTCCAACTGAGGACAAATACAATATTTTTAAGAATGTTTAATTTATTTTTAGATTGTTTTTGCTCTGCAGGGGACTGGATGACATCCAGTGTATTAGGCCAGAACAAGGCAGATCATCACATGTTCGCTAACCTCTATAGTATATTAGAGGCCTCTGTTTGAAGAGTCGTATATCAAATTTAAAAACCAACTATTGTTTACATCCAGGCGGTTCCTAACAAGCTTTTCCATTAGGCTTGAACAAAGTTTGAACACGGTTTATTAATGTCTTTCTGTCTCTCCATTGTGCATCACTGTAAAAACTGAAATATGGCATATTTTTTTAAATAAGCGTATTTTCTCTTGCTTTGTGCAGTTAAGTATTAAAAATTTACCAGTGGGATAAGATATTGAGCTCTTAAATAAGAAAAGGTCGGATGTTTTGACCATCACAAAATAATGGCAAATTTTTTAAAGAAAATTTTACTTATTTTAGATAATTTTTTCCAGTGCTACTATCTCAGCTCCTCTCTGTTTTGCTAACTACTTTTGTCTGGCTCAAAATTGTGACAAATTTAATGAAGAGTGACATCAAAGTCTAATCCATCTAATCAGCCTTAGTTGTTCCAAGTGATGTCACATTCCACCAGATCAGAGTCAGATTCAGGACCGCATATGAATGTGACTCAAATTTGACTTGAAACTTTAAAGCTTTAAAACAAAACATGTTTTTCAGTGTAAATTAGCGCTACTACAACAAAATCTGAATTTGATTTATAAATGCAGACCATCTGACATATTTTACGTTCACATCATTTGTGTTTTATACTTATTTCATAATAGCATCATGAAATATCAATTTGTTACATTTACTCTGATGCAAAAAATTTTTTTTTTTTGTTGCGCTTAAGCTATATGGAAAAATTGAAAGATATTGTTGAAAGATTTATCAACCTGTAAAGAAAGAATCTACATTTTGCTCCAATTTTTCTCTTTTTCTGTTTGCTCCTCATGCAGTTCAACCCAGAGCACATGACCCCTGCTTTGGTACTGATGAGGAAAAGGAATGATGAACTGAAATCTTCAATAAACCGACCTTCAGCTAAATTCACGCCGGCAGAGAGACCTCGCAGCTCCACCTTAAACTCCAGCATTTACCTGAGGAATCTGTCAAACAGCAAAGAATCCACATTATGAGTGTCACCGTTGAACCCAGCCATTGTTGCAGCATATTCTGTGACTGTATGTTAAAACAGTAGGAGGGGCTATTAAGCTTTTAAACTGTATTTTGGCTTTAAAGAAGAGTTCTACTCTCCAACTGTATAAGTGAGACCGAAGAGAAAGAGGGTGGGGCAAACAAAGGGCAATAAAAAAGTAATAATTTAAACAAGCCCTTTCCTAAAATTGTGACTTCCATAGAAATTCTCCCTAAACTTAACTCATACAAAAAGAGAGCACCAAGATCAGTGTAAATGTATATTATTATTATTATTAATATTATTGTTAATCTTAAAACATAAAGCAGTTGTGTTATGTTTACAATTTTGTTTGCTTTTTTCACACTGGTATAATTGAGTAATATCAAAAATATATGGGCAGACAAAATGACAGGTGATATCACATATTGTGACCATAACGTAACTTAAATACTAACCAAACTGTTTCTCGTGAATCATTACCTCAAAATAAAAATAACCATTGAACAATTTATATCCTAATTATAATTCAAATATATATATATATATATATATATATATTCCAAAAGACAGCTCTTATTATGACCATACTGTGAACTATAATATTAGACTAAATATTTAAAACTATCTGTTTGAAGTGTCTCTTGTTAGCTGGCTACTCAACTCTGAGTTTGGCTCGTGATTTGTCTGTGGTACTAATTTGTTATTCAGAAGATGAAATGTTCCGAAACCTCTGCTCTAACTTATGAAAAAAGATTCAATATTTTGTTACTCTTTTTTTTCATTGGTACTCTGACTCCCCTGGTAAAGAGTTTCAGGTGACTCTTTACTTTCTTAAGTGAATAAAAACTAATATTTTCACTTTCCGTCGTGATTAATTTTGAAATATACCAGGTCACAGGGTATGAAATCTGTTACCATATGTTGTGAATGTACAGTAAACTATGATACTTGACTAAATGATTTAAATAAACTGTTTCTGGAGGCTTTTTATTGTCTAAAAAAAAGCGCAAACATTTCCTTTTGATCACTGACTTTAAAGCCCAGTGCTTTTAAATGCTAGAGTATATTATGACTCATATTCACCCTGTACAATGATCCCATTTTCATGCAATAAATTAAAGTTACAAAAGCTATTTTAAAAATAACATAACATCACCTAAAACTGTACTTTTCCTTAAAAACAATATTCATAAACCAACGATAAATCTTTAAAGGTTTATGAAGAAATTGCTCATCCTTAAAAGTGGAAAAACTGAATGAAAAATATTTTTATTACATAACTGCACATCCACTCTTTCAAATAAAAAATCTGACGAAATTTGTCATTATTCTAAAATTATAATAATAGCAATCCTAAGAATGACTTTAATAATACAAGATATTACATTTTGTAAATCAGTTCAAGATAAAAAAAAAATCATACAAATTAAATGAATGAAAACAATGAAAGAAATAACGTTTGCGAAGAAAAGTACCATGCATAGACAGTATGTAGCCTATGCATGGTACCAATTGGTCAAATGCATCATCGTATTATTTGTTCTTTAAGAGAATAAACAATGGTGAATATTGAATGAATGAACAATTAGTCTGACACTTTCTTATGTTACATTTAAATTATTTAACAAATTCGACAAGTCAATTAAACATAAATACCCACCTTTCATAAAAGCACATAAACTTCAAATGATTTACCCCATTTGCCACATTAAATTGAAGTGTTTAGTGAAAAAAAAATCTTGCAGCACCGTCTAAAAGCCTGAAAAGCTTCACTTCACCCATAACGATGGAGCCTCCAAACAGAGAAAAATAAATATGCTGCTCTCTATCGACTGTGGCCTAAAAATATTGATCCGACCTACACAGAACATTAAACATTGGTTTCTACCTTAAAACCTTTCACATAAATTCCAAAATGCTAATTTTAAATATAACACAACACGTATGTTTCAATCTGAGCTTATTAGGTCTGTTATTTTTACATTTATTAATAGCAACTTAAATACACAGTTGTCACTGATGCCAGCCACACTCCCAACCAAATCGCTGGTGATTGTCAAATAAAACTTAATTCAAAAGAAATTAAATGTAAACAGCGTCATAGATAAAATATAAAGTTTTAACAAAGGTTATGAGCTACTCAGCTTTAAGTAGAATAGGCCTAACTGTTTGCTGAATGAGCCTGCTTCTTAAGATAAACTGGCACATTAATCTTTTTCCCTTAATAATCCTTTGTCACATCACTTATCAGCAGCTCCAGTTTGGTAATGATTTCCATTATCACTACGATACACTCCTGTGACTTTGACCAGCTTCCACTCATTTCTAGCTAGACTGTCATTGATTTAGGAATTTCTCTGTGTCTTGTACTATTTTTTTCTGTGCTGAAAATTTGGCAACTATTTCCTTTTTTAATTGGTCCCAAATTAATTAGCCATGTAATTCACCATGCTCCATTTCTTTGAAAGATATAGGTCTTCCTTTGCTAACTCACCAGGCGGCTGTAAAATCACTTAAGACTGGTGAGGATGAGATTCTGCGTAAGGTAGAGCAGTGGGATCACAGAGCAGGTAAGCTGTCAAGGGGTGACTTTGTGATCTTCATACCCCAATAAAAATGAGCATGTAAGGATAAAGTGTCAAGACTTTTGGATGAGTGATCCACAATAGATTTCAACACACTTCATATAGTCCCGATGTGCCTTTACCAGGCCATGCCTGTAATGGGTCTTTGACATACTCTCTCAACTCATGATGTTATGGAGCCATAAGAGGATACAACCTTCCTTTAGGACGACTGCTGCCTGGAAGGAGATCTAATAAATCAGTCAACTCTTTGAAAAAAATCCTAATTCAAGTCACATATTGAGCAGATACATTGAAACTCAGCAATGCATGAAGCAGGTTGATCATTTCATTTATATGTGTCTCTAACCTGAAATAGCACGGCCTACACTTAAACGCCACTCCTGTTTTGCAAGATTCTACTGTTATAAAGAAAGTGACCCAATAAATTAGCCACAACATTGGACGAGGTTTACAGTTTATATTTACAGTCATTGAACTGCAAGAAACAGTCAGGAGCACACACTGGAACCAGTGGAACCAGTTTCTGTCGCAGGGCTTTCAGTCGAAAAAGGGGCTGTTGACAACTCAACTAAGACTTTATGTTCTGATTAAATTAATTTTTTTAGTGGGATGAGATGACGTGTGTTGTGAAACTGAATTGAATTATGGGGATCCTCTTTAAGGAGCTTGAGATCAGGGTTGAAGCAAGGGAGGCTAGGGTCATACACAATGATTCACAGTCTGGCAAAGGTACCAAAGCATGAGGCAGGCAGGCTCTTTAGATAATTTACATCATGCATAATTTGCAGCATCACATACAGAATATATAAGGAGGATCACATGCATCTAGTTCCTCTAATTAGCAGTGGCAGATGTTGCTACTTGGGTAAGAAAGGAAAGGTAGGAATAAAACAACTCCCACAACACCGTGCCGATGCATTACTAGTTCATTAAATCATGCTTAATTACAATACTTAAAACATGTGAGATTCAGAACCAGAAAAAGACCAAATATGCCAAATAATGATAAAATATCTTGGTTAAACATTAGAATAGAGTTTCTCTTAACATTATAAAACAACGTTTGGGAAGGAAGGAAAATGATCAGAATAAAAGAGTCATAATTAGGAAAGGATGATACAAACCTAGGCAAGAACTGACCGGTTGCTTTTCAGCATAAGCAAAATCATAGAAAAATACTAAATGACAAATTGAAATATGACATAGAACTCAAAAGATATCTGTTAAATGTTCAGAATGGTATTAAAAAAGGAAGTAAAAATAATGAATCAAGTCTTTTCTTGAGCATTAAGTTAGAAAAGCTCAGGATAAAAAAATAAAGTGTTGTAGCTGTGTTGTTTAGCATAAAAACCTGCAACATGATGTGGAAAGTAGGCTTACTTATAAAGCAGAAAAAAATAATCTATCGTCAAGTGTTTAAGTGGACTAAAAATATTCTATCAGAAAAACAAATACAGGTAAGAATTGGAAAAAAGTATTCCAAAAAATATTTAATAAAAAATGGAATGTGAAACAGTAGGACAATGAGTCTTTTTTTTATTTTCTTTAATGATAATAACGTGTTTAGTGATGTAGATTTATAGAGGGTGGAAAAAAAAGTACCGATATTTTTAGGCAGAAAGTTGATATCAGTGTAATTCCCAATATTTTTATCATAGAGTGGGAGCAAAGGTTTAATCACAGTCAAAGCCAAATATAATTTCACAAGTAGTTTTATTTAAAATGGCCGATTGAGTGATTATCTGGGATTCCAAGGACAGTAGAATGTCAGCATATAATGTACAACAAATCCACAGATGTAAACAAGTAAGACTAAAAATTAAATAAATATAACAAATCCTAGCAAGAGCAGCGTTTACATATAAAGCAAAACAAAAATCGAAATGCGTATATCGATATATGGGATTTGATCGATATTCGTGTCTCACTTCAAAATCTATCGATTTATTTTTTATATCGATGCATCGCTCAGCCCTACAAGCAGGTTGTGAACAAATCAACCCAGAGGAAAAAAAAGCATCTTACGAAATCGATGCATAAATTCAGAACAGAAGATCAAATAAACTCATAACACAAAGAGGATTTTCATGATATAAAAAAAAAAATAAAAACCACTCTGATCGGTGAAGTGGTGAGCCATCTTTCACTGCTGGACCGTCAATAATCCAAAACATATCAAACACTAACCAAAAATGCATTAAATGTGCTGTTACTCCTTTACACAGCATCTGAGTGTACTGGGAAATCTGAAATTGATTCGGCATTAACCTATTGGGAAGTTTTTTTCACATAACCACCAACAGGCTTAACTCATAATTTTACTATGAATGTATACAATACTTCCAAATAGTATTAACAACATAGCTGAGTAATATTCAAGGTTTTCTTGCAGATTTTCATTGATTAGAGTCTTCTCCCTCAGATCCTCCAGAACTGAATCCACATTTTTCTTAGCCCTCAGCTCTCGGATGTTAGCGTTGCGCTTCTCCCGTTCGAGGCTTTCCACTCTTGCCAAGGCCTCACTAAGCTTTGCCTTCAGAGCAGAGGGGGAAGTCGGCAATGCATAGTTGTGGTCCTAGTGGAAAGAGGGAAGGAAACATTTAATGTGTGTGCATGGCTTTGTAAAAATGGTTGATTGCATTACCTTTTTGGGAAACAAAATATTTAAATACTTGCAAGATTTTTCTGAGGTTCATCTTTATTACGAGGCTTAGTCAAGTCCAAAGGAAGACTCTCCTCTGCTTTCTTTGTAGTGGGTTTGGTTCTCTTTCCTTTTTGCTAGGACACAACATAAGAGACACAACCTTAACGTCGAATTATAAAAATTGTCACAAACACACCGCAAAGTCTAAACCATTAGACAGGAAGACAAAGCCTTGGGACCACACACCAGACAAAAAAGATTTAATTATTCCTACGTAGTCACAGGAGGGACATACTTTTTGAAGAGAAGTCGGGAAATTGAACACAGATGGTATGACATTGGGTCTAAGCCGGACAGTCTGCCCTGTCCGGTCGAAGTCCTCTGGCTTGAAGTGCTCGCTGCAGAGCATCGATCTATTTGTTGCAGCAAAATCTTCCCTCCGCACAGCCCGTTCCCACCGTTTTCTTAGCTTACCGTCTTTGGGAAACCTAGATTGAAACATTTAGCCACACAGGGTGATGTTAAAATGTTAATACATGTAATAACACCCAAAGCCCCACACCATTTCTATAAACATGTTTCTTGTGAGGCATTTAATTAAGGAACAAATACAAATACATAACTCCATTTAAAGAAATACTGCCTATACACCAAAATAACATGGATATTTGTCATATCAACTCACCCAAATATAATTCAAGTGATATATCAACACTTCAAAACAAGATTAATATGGATAATTTTTTTTTTAAATATAACATGATTAACACTTCGTTCAGGCTTAATTACTTAGCAATGTGCTTAAAAAGTGACTGGACCCCCTGAATTCATTAATGAAATACAAAATAATACATAACATCATGTATAGACATTGGAGTTACATGCAGGAATATGCATAATGTGTAAACATTGACTTTTATTGTTGTTTAGTTGTTTGATTTGATGTAAAGTGTGGGATATAATTAAGCACTGGTTCTGCCCAGCCCTTTTCCAGTTACATTAATGTTGGTCTATATATAAATGGATTAAGGTTATTAAGAATGTGAACCATCAAAATAAAATATATTTCCTTTAGCAGGAATTACGAAAACAGTATGTTTTCTTTAAAATCATTTAACATTAATGTGCATTATTCTTTCTATATGTATAGAGAACGAGAGACAGTTTGCATTGCAACTGATCTAACTAGGGAGTACCAATATGGCGGCCGGTGACTTCACTCAACCCTAAACTACCAATGGGCTATCAGCAATCCAGTGAGATTAGAATAGAGACAAGAATAGAGATCAATTGAGCTACAGCATCAAATCAACAACAACAAAGAGTTATATGTGTATATATTTATATTTATATTA
>NW_015150639.1:896171-897684 GCF_000732505.1 Cyprinodon variegatus | reverse complement strand
AGATAGATAGATAGATAGATAGATAGATAGATAGATAGATAGATAGATAGATAGATAGATAGATAGATAGATAGATAGATAGATAGAAAATGTTTGTATATCTGAAGCATGTAACAAAAGTAATTTCCCTCTGGGATTATTAAAGTGTGTCTGATTCTGATTTTCAGGGGGGCTTAAGACCAATGGCGTAACGACACAACAATAGGCCTGTAAGCAACATAATCCGGATGGGCCCCATATGAAGTACAACACCCCAATGGTTTCAATCTACCGTCTGGGTTACCCATAATTCCAAGCCGTATTGTAAAAAAAAAATAATTTAATTTAAAAAATACTCAAATACATCGGTTATTAAAGTTATAAACAAAGTAATTAAAAGTACCACTGTCTGCTTTGCCATTGGTGTGTTAAACGGCTAACCATCATGTTGAAATCTGCGGTGTGTTTGGGGTATAAATAAGATCCGGTCAGTCAACCTTGAGTCAGGTGTGTTTAAGAGGAATTTTTCGCACCATTACATCTGCAAAGAGACGTCCTAATCCACAGTTGCGTATGGGGCCAATCAGGTGTCAGTGACTGTGCCCCTATAAGCAACTGCAGTTACCAATAGTTACGCCATTGCTTTAGACTCCGTGTGAGTAGGGAGTACCAAGATGGCAGGAGGTGACTTCAGTTATTTCGGTCTATCGGATATCCATGAATACATAGAATAAATAGCACACGTTGCTTTGAGACCGGAAAAACACTAACTGTGTCTATCATAAAAACTTACTTATGAAAGGTGATTCCACGGGCTTTGGTTTGCATTCTCCTCTTATTTGCGCAGCCGTATGCGGAACAAAAGTCGGGCATCCTGAGAGGCAGTTCCGGGGAAGATTTCTGTCAATACAAATCGAAATTATGTACTAAGTTAGAAACCAATTTATATCAATTAACTGGTCTCATCAAATCACGTTTTCAGGCAGCCAATTTATAAGGACATCGGCTGAGGATTCACCAGATTCTGAGTGTAAAAATAAATCCGATAGCTTGGTCTGACTCAAGATGGCCGCTCTGTCGGCACGCCTCTTTATAATTCTTCGTCTTCTTCAACATTTTTGGCGGTAGGCAACAACAAACAGATACCTTTCCGCCATCTACTGGTATGGAGTGTGAAATTAAATTCTACGATGTTATATAATTATGTTAACCTTAAATAGCGAAATAATATCCTGTAAATGTTACTTTCTGAATCACACCTAAATGATTCAAATAAATCGACTTGAACTTTTACTTTATTTAAATGTAGAATTAATTTATTCAAAAAACAAAGTGTTCAAAAAATGATAAACTGACTTCAATTCAAGAATTAACATAAAGAACTCAAGCACAAACTGACCTATGAAACAAGGACCTAAGAAACAAGGCATGAGGGAAACCTAAATAGTGGCTGATCAGACCACTGTTGACCCCCTGCTTTTCGATCTGGCCAAACAAACTAACAAACAAATAAACTTAATTAAACAGATAAATA
>NW_015150639.1:892791-894126 GCF_000732505.1 Cyprinodon variegatus | reverse complement strand
TCTATCTATCTATCTATCTATCTATCTATCTATCTATCTATCTATCTATCTATCTATCTATCTATCTATCTATCTATAAATACTGGCCAGACACTAAGTACTTTTTAAATGTAACTAATTAACAAAATTACCAAAACTAAGAATATTCAAACAAATGATAAACAAATTTCACTTCCCATTACAAATGGTGTAATCCAAAGGAAATTGGCAACTCAAAAAAACAGAAAATTAATCAGTTGCATCTTAACAAAAAACAACCTGACAAATAAAGTGACCTAAATGTGTGCACTGCAAAAAGCTAACTTAAAGTCAGGCTAATGAAAATATATGAAATGTGCAACTCATTTTAAGAAATGAAAAATATAAAAGTTACCACACAGATTCAGAGTGTGAGAGCAGGCTGTCACGCCTTATTTTTTTGTTTAATTAACATTCTAACTTCCAATTTACTAAAATGATAATAATTAAATCCCCTGTTAAATCTCTAACAGCTTCCTTTGCTGCCCTGCCTACCTGTTCATTTCCTTTAACTCAATAATGAGCTGATATCCATACAAAATGTATCATTAAACCCATCATATTTATTCTATTCACTGTCTGTTGTATTTCTATTAAAATGTCCTGTCTGCATTCTGAATGATTATACTGCAAATTAATTAGGAATGAACTAGAATCTGAACATATGACTGATCTTAATGGCCTAACCTCTTCAACCCATTGAATAGCTAATAATATTGCAATCATCTCTCCTCTGTAAACTGAAAGTCCATAACATTTTTTTCCAAAATTAAACATTAATTTCTGGTACTAGAAAAGCTACTCCTATTTTATTTAATATATTTTTAAAGAATCTGTATAAATCTTAACATAACTATCATATTTAATTATTTATATTTACATGGATTTAGAATGAATTTCTTATCTTTTCTCCCTTTCAGCAAACTGAAATCCACATTGACTTCTGGAATAATCCAAGACTGCATTATTGATAATGGATACTAATCTGATCTCCTTTGAATCCTTTTATTTCATACACAATCCAACCAAAACTTCTAATGTTTTTTATTACCTTTTCCCAACAGGGTTTTATGGCTTGATGAGTTGGATGACCCTGTCTATATGACCTTTTAAATTAGCCCAATAATTTAATGTTAATTGCTCCCTTCTAAATGCATGAGGCATTTCTCCCATTTCTACTAATGTTGCTGTTGGAATAGTTTTAATTACCCCTGTATATAACTTCAATGCTTGGTACTGAATATGATCCATTTTCTGTACATTTGTCTCTGCTGCTGAGTTATAAAGAATGCTTCCATAATCTATCTATAATTAGTC
>NW_015150639.1:864552-892676 GCF_000732505.1 Cyprinodon variegatus | reverse complement strand
TTTTGTCATATAATATTAAAAAAAGTTTGACTAAAGTTTCTGCAAAAATGATAATGAGATAAAATTATTTTTAATTGCTACGGAAAAATGCAATATCTGACTGATCATCATCAATATTTGATACAGCATCTTGAAGTGACTCGTTTATTTGAAAGCATTATGAGATTTTGTTTTTTTTTTTCTTGTCTCAGTTCACACTCTCTACCGGTAAGTGGCGGTAATACGCTCCTAGCCAACCGCCAATAAATACTGCATGAGGGATCAGTAGAAGAAGAACGCGGACGTATTTGATTGGGTAGTCGCTGTTGCTATGACATCGCTTTAAGAGACGCCTCAGAGTGAAGCATTGTGGCCAACATACAGCGAATTTATGAATATGATGGTATAAAGAAGACTAAAGCGAACGAATTTCATCAACATGAAGGTCGGTACTGGAAAATAAGCCTTTTTCTTGTGTGTGTGTTTATTTATTTATTTATTTATTTTGTTTCGTGTTGTGTTAAAAACAGTAGCTAGCTACTCAGGCAGCTTCAAGCTATTTTGTTAGCTCAAGGAACCGTTTATTTCCGTTAAAAGTTAAAAAAACAATCCTCTGAACCACTCGATTGTTTTTAAAAACTTTAACGGAATGATTACGACCTGGATGACTGAGAATCTTCACCAGCAAGGAACCGTTTCGTTTCTGCTCAAAAAAGGCTTATAAGGCTGAGATGACCTGCATATTCTCAGACTGAAGAAGTTTCTCCATCCATCCATCCATCCATCCATCCATCCATCCATCCATCCATCCATCCATCCATCCACCCATCCATCCATCCATCCCCTTATTGTTGTTGGTCACTGAAAAATTAGCTGTTTTTGCTCTATAGATTAAATGTAGCAAAACTGAAAACGATCTTATCATTTTCTGTCTTTAAACACATTAACCAGCACAATGTATTTTCATGCATTTTAAATTTGAGGAATATTTGACCTCAGCTGAACTGCATAGCAGATTCTTTCTTTTGAGGATTTATAATTAACAGAAAATATATATATAGGGATTGATTTGAATATCGTTCCTCTGTAGGGTGGCTAGACTAATCTTTAGAGATAAGATGAACAGTTCAGTTATCTGGGGCTCAGAGTAGGGCCACTGCTGTCAGCATCAAAATGAATCATTCGAGCTGATTAGTAGATTCAATTCAGTTTATTTATTTATATAGCGCCAATTCACAAAACATGTCATCTCAAGGCACTTTGCAGTTCACCAGATCATACAGTCAAATTGATTCAAAGTTTCTATCTAAGGAAAACCAGTTGATTGCATCGACTCATTGACTCTGATGCAAACCGTCACACTAAGCATGCTTGTAGCGATAGTGGAGATGAAAAACTCCCTTTTAACAAGAAGATACCTCCAGCAGAACCAGGCTCAGTGTGAGCGGCCATCTGCTGAGGCTGACTGGGGTTCAAGGAGACAGAAGCAGAGATACAAAAAGCGACTGTAAAAGGTGTCCCCGTCCAGGAAACACACAGCCAGGCAGACCAGCTCTAAGCCAGATCTGATCAGGACCCCTGGGAATCTGCCTTTGGAGAATTTTCCAAGCAGGTCCCACTGAAAGGAGACCTTAGTGAAGACCCTGAACTCATTGGAGGGACTATATTAACATTGATTAACAATAGGACATCACCATGGTAGAGTGGACATATGGGATCAGATCCCACCTGGATCTGTTACCCTCGCAACCCGATCTCGAATATGCAGAGAATTTTGAATGGATGATTTCTGCCATGATAAGTCCGTTTGATTGTTCTCCAACAAAAAAGAGATCTTTCTCCACCATAAGGTCTTCAAAAACTTGGACATACATACTGGCTGAATGCTTTACTTCACAAAACGACTGAATTCCTAAAGTAATTTCCTTCTGGGATTATTAAAGTATGTCTGATTCTGATAACTATAAATGCTCATTAAAGTGCATATACATACAGACAAGTTTTTCTTCATTTTACAGTAATTGTAGATTTGTAGAGGTCAATATTCAGGTGTTTATGAAATGATTCTAAAAGGAGAAAATCTTTGCATCCACAGAGTGTTTTCGTTCTTGCTGACCGTGCTTGGGCAGGTTCTTGTGTTCTTTACAAATGGCAGAAAAGTCTTGGTAATTACATTGCTGTTGCTGGGTGAGTAAAATTACCTGTGATGATCCACTTCCTCTAACACAGCATCAGAACAAAAATAAATCAGATTTTGTTTTTTATTAATGATATAGACAGGACACCTCCGTGAAAATATTTGATCGACATGGACAGAAGTGGACTGAACTCAACCTTCCTGGGTAAGTTTAAAAAACATTACAGGCCCCATTGTAATCTCATTTACCTTTTTAAACATTTGTTCAGTTTTTAACTTCCTCTGTTTCTGTTTTGCTCGCCGGTAGGCGCTGCGTGGGCATGGACTGGGATAAGGATGGGGACATTTTGGCAGTGATTGCTGCAAAGTCCAGCTCCATCTTCCTCTGGGATGCCAGCGTCAATAGAACATCACAGATAGACAGCGGCATGAGGTGTGACATAGAGTGGGAAGAACCCTAATTCTAAATTCATTTAAAATTGAAAGTCTATCTTAATCTAATGGAGGGGGGGTTTGTCTTTTTTTTTTGTCTTGTATGATTTAGCAAAGATCATATGAGTTTCATCCTGTGGTCAAAAACTAGCCCCCTGTTGGCTGTAGGGACGGCAAAAGGAAATCTGCTCATCTATAATCAACAGACTTCACGCAAGATACCCATAATAGGTAAAATTTACACACCACAACACTTCTATATTTTGCTCATCATTTAATCACCCTTTTGGCTGTTTCTGCTTATCTTTTTCTCTGCTTGCTGCTGAAGGTAAACACACCAAGAGAATCACCTGTGGGTGCTGGAGTTCTCAGAACCTGCTGGCTCTGGGAAGTGAAGACAACACTCTAACCATCAGCAATCACGAGGGAGACACGATCAGACAGGTAGTCAGGCTGACAGTCTGGTGTCTTATTATTACTGCTAAGGGACAACACAGAGGTTTTATGAAGGCAGTCTGCTATTATTTAAGGTTGAAGAGATAAAAGCATCTTGGTGATCTTCCTGATCTTTTGACAGGCTTCGCTTCGGGGTGAGCCTGGTGAAATATTTTTCTCTGTGATGAAAATGGATGAAAGGTCCTCACAGGGGGAGAGTACTGTAAGTTATTTTCTGCATCTTCACTTTCTTACTTCTTTCCCTAATTCACACTTATTTAAGTTTCTTTTTATTAAACTTTTTCTGGTTCAGGTGGAAAGGGAAATTAATCTTTTCTTCAGTTTGTATGTTTTTTTTTTACAGCTTGGTTAATCTTTCTCATGGCCCTTATGGTGCAGATTTGTCTTTTTCTTAGGGAGCTCTGATGCTTTTCATTAAAAAAAATTGGTTGGGTTTTTCAGAATATTTCTTTAATTTAAGTCTAATATAAAAACAAAGCAGTTCTCAGTCAGGTGAAAGATAAATATTCAAAGTAAGAAAGATTTAAAATCTGTCCTTCCAAAGCTTTTGATCACAATTGAATAAACCTAGAATATTCAGTCTCAACCCTGCCCTAGTAAAGATGTGTTTCAACCCTGCCCTAAATATTTTATTTTGATTACACAATCTCATCCTCAAAACTTTCAGTACTTTGTTGCATCCTTAATATTGTTTAATCTTTTATAAACATTGTGCTCTTAGGTAAGTATGTCTGTGGACAAGAAGATACTGACGCTTTTTAATCTCAATGACCCCCAAAACCCAATCGAGCTGGCCTTTGAGCGTCACTACGGAAACCTTGTGTCCCATCGCTGGTACTGTTCTCCATTCACCCTCTTCTTAGCTTTGGTTAAACCTCAAGGAAAAGGTTTCGATGCTAAAATTCACTATTTGATGTTTGACTGTGCAGGTTTGGTGATGGATACATACTGATAGGCTTTTCCCACGGATACTTCCTGGTTATTTCCACACACATCAATGAGATCAGATCTGAGCTCTATCAGGCCCGAAACCATAAAGATAGTCTATACAGCGTGGCCGTTTCAGCTTCACTAAACAAAGCTGCTTCCTGTGGGGACAACTGGTAGGATTACATTTTATACCTACCCATATTGATGAATAAATTAACAGAGAAATGAAATAGTTCTTCCTTTGCAGCATAAAGATACATGAGCTGTCTGACTTGAAAGATATCAGCAGTGTTGTTCAGTTGGATGATGAAACCAAAGGTGACCCAGCTGTTTTTTTCCATCTTTGCAATCTTTGAAGAAGCTGTTGAACACATGACCAGATGTCCTTCATTTTCTGCAGGTCTGGATCAGCTGAGCTGGACTGATGATGGCCAGCTTCTGGCACTTTCCACACAGAGAGGGACGATTCACGTCTTCTTGACCAAGCTTCCAATGTTGGGGGACCGTTTTGGTACCCGGCTGGCCTACCTCACTTCCCTACTGGAAGTCACTGTCTCCAACCAGGCGGAGGGGGTGAGAACACATTCATCCACTCAAACATCTTTCATGTAAAACGGAAAGCTCCCAACACTCTTCCTATTCCTAAACTGGGTTACAGGAGAATCCCGTGGCCATTCAGGTGGAGGTAGAGCCTACATTCATTGCTGTAGGGCCGTACCATGTGGCTGTGGGCATGAACAACAGAGCCTGGTTTTACGGTAAAATCCGATCATAACACTTTCTCACTCTAAATTTTTTGCTTTAAACCTGCCTTAATTTCTTTTTTTTTATTACTTAGGTTTGCCAAAGATAAAGGACATTGAATATCTGGGGACCATAGCCAGTATGTGCCTTAACGCTGACTACGCCGCAGCTCTGTTTGAAGGCAAAGTGCAACTGCACATGGTGAGGCTTCTCCTATTTGAACTGTGGTTCTAATATCACTCAGCAAAGCTGCAGCATCAGCAAGTCCCATGTCTGTTTTAGATTGAAGGCAGAGATGCAGAGGACAGGCAGCAGATGAAGCTCTTCCCAGATGATAACAAGAAAGGCCGGATCCTTTGCCACGCCCTTACTCCGGACTTTCTTTATTATGGCACTGATGTAAGGATCACCTGCTTCTTACCCTAGTTTACTAAGCCTATCAAAAAGGCTGTAATTGCTGCTATAAAAGTTATTCAAATCTCTTTATGAGGACATGCCACCATGGTTTTAGTTTTGCATTTTCTTTCACTAAAATCCCAAACGTATTGTATTGCAATGTATTTTACTGATACTTTTATGCAAAAGACCAGCACAAAGAAGTACATATTTGGAAATCAGAATATAAAAATGTTGAGCTTTTTTTTTGGTATATTTCTAGTAGCCTTTTATATCTAGAGATTGAATTTTTGTCCAATACTGCATTCCTTTTTGATGATTTTGCATGAAAGATGATCATCTGTGGACAGTCGTTTTCATAGGATGAAATTGCCTCATTGACTATATATATTTTTTCATCCCAGGAGAAAACTTTCCAGCTGACTGTTTTACTTTTTTTGTGCATCTTGCATGACTTGTTGCAAACCTCAAACAGATGTTTTACATGACTGTCTGCACACACCTTTAAAGGGCAGAAGAGTTCAAAGCAAAACAAACAGTTTTCGAGCCAAATGAATCTCCATCCTTAGCTATGGATCCCTGCACATCCTTAGAGTTATTATACTGGTCATTATGACTTATTTGATTGATGCTCTTCCTTTCCAACCTGTAAGGATCTGAGCAGCGGAGCCATACTTTTTTGTTTTCATATAATTGATTAAACAGTGCTTAGTGAGATGTTAAAGGCTTGGAAGATTCTTTTAAAATCTTATCCTGCTTAAAACGCCTCCACATAATTATTTCTGACCTTTTCTCTTTTCCTCTGTGCTTATGTTTCAATTTGTTAACAAATTTTCTTTAAAAATACTGTTTAAAATCTGATGCCCCTGAACACATAGATCCCTGGTGGACTTCATAACACCAGTAACCCTGCATCACCCCATTACCCTTCTGTGAAACATGTGAAAAACCAAAGTGGATTTGAAGATGGGTTAACTTCAGAAGACTTGATCTGAGTTAGAGGTTTGCCTTCTTGCAGGACCATACATTGTGCATCAAAGCATGTTCATGCATTATGACATCCCAGTCTGATTTTATACCAATAAGATATACACACTGATGTTCATAGATGCTAATCATCCAATCTAACTTGGCTTTAATCAGAAGAGAAATAGCTCTAACACAATGGTTTAGATCAACAAAAATAGTCATAGTTTAGAGCTACATATCCAACATTTTCAGCAATTATCAAATGAAATGCTTAGTAGAAACAAGCATCACTGTCCTTTCACTTAATGATTATATGCTTCTTTGTTTTGGTCCATCACATAAAAGCGCATTAAAATATGCTTAAGCTTGTTACTGTAATGTGACAAAATCTAAAAATGTTCAAGGTATAAATATAGCCCCATAATGCACTGGATGAAGGATTTAGTTTTATATATACATATGCATCTACATGTAGTCATGCTTACCTGTTTTTCCTCAGCTGGGTAATGTGGAGTGTGTTCTGCTGGAGGAGATGGAGACTCTGAAATGCTACAGCCATTCAGTCGGTGTAAGGAAGGTGTTCCCTGACCCAAACGGGACGTGGTTGGTGTTCATCGATGACAAGAATGGAGGCTTCTTGTTCTCCTCTGCAAATGTAAGTATGTTATACTGTCTCACACTTTTCCGAATTGAATATGTAGTTGCACAGTTTCAGCCATATGCCACTCTGTCATAGATAATTAATATTTAGTCATGAAATCTTTTACAGAAAATTATTATTATTAAAACAAACTTCAGGGTTATTACGTTCTCCTTTTTTTGGTATGTGTTATTTACAGATTATTATTTGGTTTGAAAACAACAACAGATCCAAAATTAGTTAAATGAAATGTCTAAAAATTGATTGTGGTGTTTTGAGTTTTGTAAAAGGATAAAAATCATAGAACAAACTACAAAAACAGATTAAAGTACCAATCAGGTTCTAGATCTGGGTGTAATGATGGACTCAGGCATAAAAACCGTATCAAAGGTGGCCTTCTATCAGCTAAAGAGGTTTTCTAAGATTAAATGACTAATGTTTTAGCAGGATTAAAAAAAAAACAAATCAATTCATTTATTTTGAGTCCAACTGATTATACTGTTTACATCCTCACTAAATCTAAGAAAGTGAAGCACATCACCCCAGTGCTAGAATCTCTACACTGGCTCCACATCTCTCAGAGGATAGACTTTAAAATACTTCTGTTCATCTAACAGTATAATGCTTATAACCAAACTACATTACAGACTTGCTGTAAGTGGAACTACCCTTTTGGTGAACCAAATGCAAACATTAAGAATCAGCTTTTAGTGCAGCGCCACTATTCTGGGACAAATTCCCAGAAAACTGTAATAGTGCTAAATCTCTTAAATCAAGGTTAAAACACTTTTGTTTAGTTTCCATTTAAACTGTTAACTAATACATAATTAATTTGTTGTTCAACTTTTCTTTAGCTTTTATTTTGCCAATGCAATCTCTTCTTCTGTTATTTTTTTATTTTCCCATGTTACTTTAAATTGTCTCGTTATTGACATGAGTTACACAAATCAATGCACTGCCTTCATGTATCCTTTCCAGACAGCTGTATCCTGCTTCGAGCTCCCTGACTTTTCCCCCACCATCACAGGGGTGCTGTGGGACAACTGGCATGCAGACAGAGGTGTATTTGTTGCTTTTGATGACGACAAGGTCTATACCTACACCTTGCATAAAATGACTATATATGGTAAGTAGATGTCCACATCCTGATCACACAGGTGAGCAGAAATGATCAGATGTTTTTGTAACTTCCCTATTATTTGTGCTCAGGTCCCCAGGTGGTGTTAGTGGATACCACCGCTTTGCTCTACTCTCAAAGACCTCTTCTCTTGTACAACGGCAAGCTGACCTGTCAGACGACAAGCGGGAAGACAAGCGAAGTAGTCCTGAGCACACACTCATTTCTCAAAAGCGCACACGATACACCGAAAACCTCCCCTTCAGAGTTTAGTAATCAGCTCGCTCAAGCTCTCAAAGTCAAAAGGTCAGTCAGTCTGTCGATGGAGCAGATCTCCTGCTTTTCAGAATAACAGAATAACTGAGGTTTGCTTCCAGGTTCCACGAGGCTTGGAGTTTATGCGAGTCTGGAGGCAGTGAAGCCGACTGGGCGGAGTTAGGCAAAACCTGTTTGATCCACATGGAAGTGGAGCTGGCCATTCACATCTACCGTATGAGTGGCAACGTGGGCATGGTCATGTCATTACAGAGCATACAGGTTATTAGTCTGACACACTCCTCATATCAGATGATTCCTCTCTCAGACCTAACAGAACTCTTATAAATTTGACTCTTTTTAGGGCATAGAAGAAAGAAATTTACTAGCAGGGTATTTGGCCATGTTCTTGGATGAATATAACCTGGCCCAGGACCTTTTTCTCTCTTCAAGCCGACCAGCAGCTGCTCTGGAGGTGTGTTTTCAGTAATGTCTAAGACTGTAGTAAAAAAAAATCTGTGCAATAGATGTGTGATAGAAAGAGTAAAGAAGACCTAATGATTTAGGGTTTGTGTCTAAGATGAGAAGAGACCTGCTGCACTGGGACAGTGCTCTTATGTTGGCCAATAGGCTTGCAGAAGACCAGATCCCCTTCATATCCAAAGAATACGCAATCCATCTGGAGTTCATGTGGGTGCAGACACACACATATACACACACACTGTGTGCACCATTTAGAGTTCTGTCCTAACTGTTTTTTATCTGTCTTTCCAGAGGAAATTATATTAATGCTTTGACACACTATGAAAAAGGAGTGACAAACAATAAGGAAGTAAGTTAAATCACAAATTTTGGCCGTTAAGGCTAATATATTACTAAAGGAGTGAGAATATTAAATTTAATTATTCTTTTTCGAATAAAATCAGGGTAAACTGTATTATTGTAATTTTGCTTTTTAAGAATGTTTTCTATACTGTGAGGAAAAGAGGGATGTAGAGAGTTCTAGTGCTATCTTTCATTTTTTCAGCTTCAAAAGGATCCTAACTTAGTTTTACATTAAAATGATGGCATAATGAATTCAAAAGTTAATCAATTAACAGAAATCTTTTTTTTTCTCCACAATGTGGTAAACAAGAGCATCAAAAACCATTTAATTTGTGGAAATTTGGACACAAAATGACAAATTCTACAACATGACTGATTGTTAAAGCAACCCTGTGTAACTTTTAACTCCACTATTAGCTTAAATTCAGATATATTACCTGATCAGACATATTTTTTTTGGTTCTGTGGTGTAGGATTTAATCTAGAGGGGTGAATTTGGATTCTTTTTTTAACAAGTAACTTAATGACTTTGCAGTCTGCTGGTCCAAATTTGTCTGTTTTTAGATTAAACATAAGACAAAGGGAGACTGTTTGATTTTGACAGTGCAGCACTGTTAGTTACTTTTAAGGTGCACTAGGCCTGGAAGTTACATGTCTAGCGCCCCTGATGGCAAAAAAGTTGCACAGTGTTGCTTGAAGCAGATTATATTACAAAGCAGATTTCCTGCACAAAGTTTAATGGCAGGGCCAATATACAGGAAATGATTATGTTAATAAAAGCTTATCCAGGTCTGAGACATGGGTTGAGACAAACAACTGTTCATTGCTCTGTTCTCCCTTTCCCGATCCAGTTCCAGGAGCATGATGAGGCATGCCAGGCTGGCATAGCCAGGATGTCCATCAGGACGGGTGACATACGAAGAGGAACAGCTCTGGCGATTCAGCACCCAAACAGGGTCCTTAAGAAGGAATGTGGAGCAATACTGGAGAGCATGAAGGTGGAAACATGTTAATCCCAAAGGCTAGATAAAAATGAAAATTTAAATTGATGAGCTGATTTGCTTTTGTGAATTGAAAGATTTTTTATTACATAACTGCGCATGAACAAAAGTGTCAAAATATGGAGGAAACTGCCTTTTAAAGATTCTAAACTGATTAGTGTTGGGGTTTTTTGTTAATAACTTGTTCCCTCATAAGACATTTCCTCGGGGATCTTGTTTTAATCCTCGTGTGTTTCTGATAAATGGTTTTCCATGCAATGAAATTTGTTTCCTCTTATTGTTATTCATAAACTCCTTACTCACTAAACACATTTTTAAGGCTGTCTTAGGTCTATACCTAACTATGCCGTTTTTGTTTTTAATGCCATTGCAGCAATTCTCTGAAGCTGCTCAGCTGTATGAAAAGGGGCTGTATTATGATAAGGCTGCGTCGGTGTACATTCGCTGCAAGAACTGGTGAGCTAAACCTCCAGGCCTCAGCATTGTTTTGTCTTCTCACTTTAATTTAACCTTTTCCTTCTCTGTCGTCAGGGCGAAGGTGGGAGAGCTGCTCCCAAATGTCTCCTCTCCAAAGATCCATTTCCAGTACGCCAAGGCCAAGGAGGCGGACGGCAAGTGGGTTCTTGGTTTCTATAACTTACTCTTTGGATTATCCTGAGATTAAAAATAATCTGATGCAATAAGTATTCTGTGCATCAGATATAAAGAGGCAGCTCAGGCCTATGAGAATGGAAAGGACTGGGATAACATGATCCGTGTGCTGCTGGACCACCTTAACAATCCAGAGGATGCAGTTCGTGTTGTCAGGGAGACTCAGAGCATCGACGGAGCAAAAATGGTTGCCAGGTAGGACTGATAAATGTATGAATGCACAAGCAAGTCCTGTTCCCCGATTTATTGAATAATATCTTTGTATGTCCTTCATCATGGCTTTCTTTTAATGAATCTGAGGGGATGTGGCAGCGTTTTAACAATAAATGTTCTATAGCAGCAGCATCTTCAGAGAAGAAGCTAAACATTAGTACCTCTATTACTGCTGCCTGAACTTTACCTCCATATCCCCTCATGTTTTTGTTTAACTTATCTCCTAAACTAAGTGTTGAATTTCATAATTACCTTTTTGTCACGTTTGTTGGGTCGTAGGTTCTTCCTGCGCCTGAAGGACTATCGGTCAGCCATCCACTTCCTGGTTCTGTCTAATTGTAATGACGAAGCTTTCCAGCTGGCTCAGCAGCACGGACAGATGGAGGTCTATGCAGACATCATTGGTCAGTTACTCTGGAAACCATCCAAGCTTTCCTGTAGTTTGCTTCCCTGCTGTTTGCGGTCGTGTTTTATTTCAATTAAGTCTTACATTATCAGGTTGTGAAGCAACACAAGAGGACTATCAGAGCATTGCTCTGTACTTTGAGGAAGAAAGAAAGCACTTTCTGGCTGGCCAGTTTTTTTACAAATGTGGGCAGTACAGCAAAGTAAGAAGGCTTTGATTTGTTTGTTCACCGATTGGTCACTTTATAACCTGTAACCTTCATACAGGCTCACATTGTTGTTCTTTTCTCAGGCTTTAAATCATTTCTTAAAGTGTCCCAAAACCGAAGACAACCAGCCAATTGAGCTGGCCATCAGGACGGTGAGAGCCACTCGTTCCAAATAATTTTATGTGTGTTTGAAAAGCAAAATGGACGTCCCTCTGAGAGTTTGTTTCTAAATCAGGTGGGAGAAGCCAAGGACAACACTTTGACCAAACAGCTGATTGAGTATCTCCTAGGAGCAAGTGACGGGATGGCCATGGTAATTAATACTGGCCTGGAATGTGTGATTGAATGGGTGTTATTATGTACGGTAATATACAAGAACCTATTTGTTTTCATTCATGTTGTTTTCTCTGATGCTTGAGAAGTCAAAGTTTCTCCTACATGTTTGGGAAAGCAGAGCAGCTATCTGTGTTCATTTTCTCAGTAGGTGTCTTTGTAATGTTCTAAATGCAGCTCTTATTTTCTCTTTTTGTGAACGCTTTTTGTGTCACTACTTCCATTTTTCTGTCTTGCTGCTTTTCGTTGTTTTTTTTTTTATTCTACACAGATGTGTGATTTTACATCCTAAATGTTTCCAATGTCCCTGCTCACTGGCAAATAACTAGTTGTCTTTAAAAATCTGAAGATTAGATGAAACACTTCTAAGAATATATCAACAATATATATATATTTTTTAAAGTATAACCACATTTTCACAATTGTTTGACCACAGTATACTTTCTCAGTCAGTATTGCTAACCTTTTACTGATTGCTAAGTAGCAGACTAATTAGACCCATTCATTCAGGGGGTTTTAGATTTTCCTCCTTATTTAAACTTGATGGCTTTGTTTAGACATTTTTGGGATCCCTTAACATGTTTTTTCACAATACTTTGTGAGAACTTGGGCCCAGCAGTATTGCTCTGACTCTGGATTAAAGCCCACCTTCCTCATGTTCTCGTTGACCTGTTCGGCTCGTCTATCCACACATTCTTTCTTTTGACCGTTGTTATTTTTCAAGCTGCTTTCTTATCTATCCTTTCCTAATAATGGCATTCATTTTGTGAAGTTTAATGGTCCTTCCTTTAGTGAAAAATTCACAAAACATAATCCTGCCCAGAAGGGTTATTCTTAGGCTTGCTACTTTCTTCTCCAAATAACTAAAGTGTTAAGGGCCCAAAACCTTATTGTATTTAGTCACACAACAAGGCATGTATGCATAAAATGTATGTTTATGTTCCCAATTCCATCTGCAATAATAATGCATTTTAGTGGCCTTTAAGCCAGTTTCTTTCACAGGTAATGAGACTCTTTGGTCAGCTTTAGCAATAATCTTTAAGAGTTTTCTGTTTTGCTTATGTTATTTGGTTGATATGCAAATTTTACAAAAAAATTCCTTCAGAGCACAATTTATTAATAAGCCTCATCAGAATTTGTCACCTCTTCCCAGGAGGCAAAGTACCTTTTCCGCCTCTACATGGCCTTGCAGCGATACAGCGAGGCTGCTCACACTGCCATTGTCATCGCCAGAGAGGAGCAGTTCGCAGGTAAACCAGTAAAACAGCCTCTAGCAATATCACAGGGTCCCAATATTCATTGGGGTAAGATTATGTTCATATGGTATGTTTTCTTTTTTTGTTTTCAAAACCCTCAGGGAACTACAGAAACGCCCATGATGTGCTGTTCAGCATGCACAGAGACCTGCAGTCTCAGAAGATTAAGATCTCCACGGACATGGCGACCAATCTGATGATCCTCCACTCGTATCTACTGGTGAAGGTGAAGACCACTGGCGATAGCTGTTCTCATGTTGAAGAACAGAACAGAATATCCATGCTTTGTTCCAGAGTCATTCAGTCTGCTGTTACAGGGGATGTTTACTCCCATCTCCTCTTTCTCTTTTCCCTGCAGATGCACGTAAAGAAAGGGGATCACCTCAAAGGGGCACGGATGCTCATTCGGGTTAGCAACAACATCAGCAAATTTCCTGCACGTGAGTTCATACACACAAACATCTGCTTGGACATCATGGTTTGATTGCTGGACCTTTATAACATTAGCCAGTGTGTGTGTGTGTGTGTGTGTGTGTGTGTGTGTGTGTGTGTGTGTGTGTGTGTGTGTGTGTGTGTGTGTGTATGCATGGGTGTAGATGTCGTCCCCATTCTGACATCAGCAGTTATTGAATGCCAACGCGCCGGTCTGAAGAAGTCGGCCTTTGACTTTGCAACCATGTTGATGAGGCCGGAGTACCGAAACCAGATTGACCTAAAGTACAGGAAGAAGATTGAGGCTTTGGTTCGGTGAGTGATAAGCTGCTGTTAGAA
Organism: Cyprinodon variegatus; assembly: GCF_000732505.1. Lineage (NCBI taxonomy): Eukaryota > Metazoa > Chordata > Actinopteri > Cyprinodontiformes > Cyprinodontidae > Cyprinodon > Cyprinodon variegatus. The sequence continues at coordinate 878,957 of NW_015150639.1, read as the reverse complement.
ATGTCTTTACTTTTGCTAGATTTTTCTTCTTTTGTTACTATGGTTTAAACCTATTTATCTTCTATCCTGGTGCTTCCTGCTTACAGCCATCCTAACACCTCCGAGTTAGAGGAGGAAACTAAGCCCTGTCCTTACTGTGGCTTCCAGCTGCCAGAGAATGACCTGATGTGCATCTCCTGCAAGAACAACATCCCCTACTGCATTGCCACGGTACTGAAAATGAAACCGCTCACCTGCATGTTCTTTTAACTAAGACATATCCCCCTATTGTATTTCAATTGTTTAAATCAGGGTCGTCACATGCTGAAAGAAGACTGGTCCATGTGTCCTCACTGTGAATTTCCTGCTCTCTACTCTGAGTTCATTTTGTAAGTAACACATCTGTTAAACCTACCGTATACTTTAGTAATTAGCATTCAGTCTCTGCTGCTAGGAACTGGCTTCAGTATCTCATTTTAGGTGTACCCCCTCTATCAAAGTGTAGTTATGGCTTTTTCGCTGTGCCGCACATTGAGATCACCATCAGCATAGCCTAGAAGCTGCTAGTTACCTAACTTTATCCATTAAATTATATGCCATAAGGAGACTTATCAGATTGTTGTTGTAAAGGAAGATCTTCTAATTTTTATTGCTTATAATGCAGCCATGCTGGTCATAAGTTCACATACACTCTTAATTTAGGATAAAGACAGATTGATTTAAAAAAGAAACTGTTCCTTTTCCAGGTTGAGTGAATCATACTTCTGGTGAAATTGACAAGACTGTGTGCGCAAGTTTAAATTCTTTTAGGATTTTCTCATAAAACAGCATTGACGGTTTGCATACAGGAACCGATATAGAGATATTCACTGACATATTTGTTTAGCAGTCCCTTTGGACTGTAGGGAAAACCCCCCTCTTGCAAGTTGGATGAGTGTCCTTAGGTTCTAAATCTCTGACTCCTCCCATCATTGCTGCCTTAAACTTAGCCTCGTCTCAACATAAAACCTTTCTCCAGAGAACATTTGGCTTGTGTGTGTGTGTAAATCTGCAAATGTCACAAGAGGTTAAAGGTGTAGATCTTGGAGCAGAAGCTTCTGATCTTAGTCTGGGATCAGGGTAAATTTATTTCCCTGTGGGCAGTGACCTGCCTCAGTGCTTTCTGGGTAATTCTGAGACATCTTAAGCTATTTCTATTCATTGGAAGTGACTTTTAACGATCTGAAAACAATTTGCTGCTCAGTGACCCCCCCCCAACACACTTCTAGAAGATTTAAGACGATAATCTTCTAGAAAAGCCGAGACCTGAAACCTGTGAATTCATAAAGCTTGTTTTCTTTCCAATTTCTGATCAGAAAATTTCATTACAGACAAAAAGTGTGCTGCCATTTTCTTCCAGAACTAACTTAATATTAGTGAGGATGAATATGAAAGCTTAGGTAATCTGTAAAAGTATTTATATATACGGTATTTACCTTTTCTATATTTGGTCACACCCTTTTTCAAAAATAAATGTTTTTTTTATTTGAAACTCTACATAGAAGTGAGGCCATGACAATAAAAAAAAAGCAAATGTAGATCAGAAAAACATAGAATAGTGCATTATTATTTATAACTCTTTAAATCTGGGGTCTCGTCGTTTCACTTCAGTATGACCACAGAGTTCTGAACACTCAAGATTTCTTGACTGTGTGCTTTAGTTCATCGCCCCAGTCTGAGATCAGGAGTGTTCTGGAGCAGCTTTTCATCTCTTTACATTGCTGCATTCATTTTTCCCTCTATTCTGACTAAACTGCATCTTAAAAGAATCCCCAAAGCATGATGCTGCCACCACTGTGTCTCACTATAGGGATAGTATTGTCCTGGTGATGAGCAGTGCCTGGTTTTCTTTAAACATGATGCTTCACGGTTGCTGTTTGGAGAAGAATTCTCACCTGTTTGCACATATTTAAAATGTAACATTGGTCATTAGCATGTGTTATAAAGTCTGGAGGGAGAAGATGAATTTAATTATAGAAAACTGTAGATCAGATGTGGAAAAATGGAAAAAAAAATTGTAAATCTTTTCGTGCTGCACTGTTATAATGATATTCATTATCTTTGCATTTTCATTTAAGTTTTAATCCAACATTCATGCTAATGATTACATTTAAACGTCCCATATCCACCATAGATCAGACACTTTACTTTATTCCAATTTTATCTTGAAGAGGCTTTTGATCATCTTTAATGTGGACCTTTGCTGCAGGCTGCTGGAGACGGAGTCTGTGTGTCCCATGTGCTCTGAGAATCTGAGTGCCACACAGGTGAAGAAGATCACCGATTGTTCCAGATACCTGCAAAATCAGGACCTGGATCAATGACCACCAACCCACGGGACCATTTTATAAAGTCTGATATTGGCTGATATTTGTTTTTAAAAAATGATTAAATGTTACTGTTCACATTTGTATTCAACCATTGTGTTCTACACCCTTTAAACTGTACATGTCCTTTTGACAGAGTATTTCTTTAACAAATACACATGCAGGTCATCAGCAGAATATAGGATACTATCTTTATTTACAGTGGCTCTGGGCATAGTGGACTGTCATAGCTGAAATGCCTCCGCCTTGGCCCAGTGTGGCGGTGGACCACAGTGGTTGTCCCAGTTAAAGTAAGGAAAACGGAGAGCACTCCAGCTAGTGAGGGGTTAAACTTCTTGGCCCCTCTAAGAAAGATTCTCCAAGAGATTTTGGAGGCTCCAACCTTGAATTCTGGAGGAGCATCCTTACTTTCATCCTGGCAGACTAAAGTAGAGTAAAAGGGAATATTCTTGAAATAATTGTACTTGCATTAGATGTGAGTAGGTAAGTAAAATAATTGATGAATGGATTTTGCACTTAAAATAAAGTATTGTGTTTTTAGATCAACGTTTGCTATGTAGATCTTTACCTTTATGGACTAAATAGGGTCATAGGCACTTGCTCTGTCTCACTTATGTTCTGTGGATCCAGCACAAAGTCAAGCCTGCTCCCAGTGCAGTTTGGACAGCATCATTTCACTGATCACATTCATTGTGTTCAGGAACAGAACCTCAAGGTGTTGAGGGTTATCCAGCTCTAAGTCTGAGTCCATGTTGCCTGACCAGAGAAGGGTTGTCTTCCTCCTCTTGGATTGGGGTTAATCTCAAGCAGAGGAGTTTAGGATTCTAGTGGTTCAAAAGTGACAGTAGAATGGAAGAGACTTGGAATGACTACAATTAGCCTAGTTTTTCTGGAGATTGCCACTGAGGAAAGTTGTGTCTAATGTTTTCCTCCACAACCCATCATCAGGCCATCATCTATGTGAAGTGATCTCTGATGTCTGGAAACAACGGATAGATAAAGCCTGTTTTAGAAGCTGCCTTTGACTAAAAGCTGCCCAAACATTTAATAAACAAAGCATACAGTGAGAAGCAGAGACATGTTAAAGCTGAACCCCAGGCCACCTTAGAGTCTAGTTTGGCCCCTCCCCTGACGCTTATTCCCATGATGCTGTTCTTGCACTGTCCCCTCTGCTCCATGCCTCAGAGGAGCAGATGCAGCCAGGCTCAGCTAGTCCAGGATCACAGCCTGTCTGCTGCTTAGGATCCTGTAGGAGCAGCAAGCATTAAACACCCCATCTTTCCATGTTTGGTGTTCCCCCTGGATGGCTTCTTAAAAGCTTCCTTTGACAAACCCATAAGGAAAATAGGTTTGTGGCAAACTCAACCAATGGTTGACGTTTTAACAGTTTCTCCCATCCGACCTGTCTACCTCTGCAGCACCTTTATTTCTGACAGCCGTTTGGATTTGAGTCCTTTCTTTTCTGCTAAAATGTAATTAAGCTGTAGTCACTGTTTACTCATATGTTGCCATTTTAGCTTTGAACTAGTAGAGGAATGCATTTTAAGGGGCTTCCGTTCTGACTGTACTGAACTGGTCCACGAGTTCATTACATCTCTACTGGAAACACTTTCTCCCTTATCAAAAATATACTTTTATTCTAACAAAATGTTTAATCATTTGATCCTAGTTTGTGCAAGTTTTGCATTTATTTATCATTAACGGAGCAAAGAAATGGTTGCTGATGAAAGGTAAGATAAACGTTTCTGTCAAAATCAAAGGTGCAGTGCAGCTCCTCCAGAGCTACCTCTTGGCTGCAGCTTGTCTGATAAATTCCTCTCCAATCTCAGTCTGTCAGATTAGCTGGACGATCATGTCTTAGCTAATTTGCAGTGGTGGATCCTCTTTCCATTTTCAGAGGGTTTAACATAAGATTTTCAAAACTTGGGATATCCTTTTAAACTGTAACATTTCTTTAAACCTATCTATTCCTCTCTTCCTGACCTGCCTGTTGTGTTTTGTTTTGTTTTCTGTGTCTCTATGTTGCTATTTGTTCACTAATCTTCTGAAAAGAAACTTATTTCAGACTCCGGCCAAGTATTATTAATCCTAAATATGTGTGAAGACTAGATAATCTGGATTTTCCTTATATGAAATCAGCTGATCCCGCACTCTCTTCTTTGTATCCTTCCGAATAGTTGTTAGGTTCTATGTTTGTTTTATGTGTTTAACTTGATCTTTGGAAAACATTTTCATAACAAAAAAGTTAATTTTGCATTTTTGTTGTTGATTATATCTAATATAACCATTCACTGGAAATGAAGTGCCAGTAAATATATTTTGAACATCACTTTCCTCTCTAATTCCAACTAAATCTTCCTGACAGAGAATTCACTTCCCCAGATTTCAATTTAAACATTTTAAAAATATCAGGATGTAAATACATAAATGCAATTATATAGCTTAAAGCAGCACGTTTTTTTTTTTTTTTTTTTTTTTTGCCATGTGGTTCACACTCCTTACCAGTTGGTGGCGGTGATGCTCACCTAACGTTTTTGCCAACCGCCTTAAAAAAAATTCAAGAAGAAGAAGAAAAGCAGCACGGGGTTGGGTTGATTCTCTCCTTCACTGCAATCACATGCCGGTCCATCAGGTGGCGGTATTCTCCGGTTCAAACCGAAGAATAAGACATCACGGAAGCACATGGTACCCAGTGTCTGGACTGGAACCTTTGCGACACAAATGTATATTTGAAGTGTATTTATCCCTTTATAAGATTTCACCCTGTTTTATTTGGAAAGTTTTTCAGTTCAGCTCAGATCGCTAGCATCATGGTTCGAGCGAAACGGTGAGTTTTTCCTGAATTAGTCTGTTTGTTTGTATGAATCTCTCCAGCCTTTCAGCACAGGCTGTTGGTTCTTCAAACTTTCAACCAAAGAAGTCTACAATTATTGATGGTACCTGGAAGAAATCAAGCCAAGGAGAAGTAGTGTGAGAGTGCAGCAGATTTAAATCCACATGTTTGTGTTTTTGTTTTGTAGAGCTCAAAAACAGAGGAGGCCTAAAAAGGTGGAACAGTATGATGAAGATGACCCTGAAGCCTACAGAAACATGCCAGTTCCTGATAAGGTAGGAAAACGGCTTCAGCCTGTAAATATCACTGTAGCTGCAGCTGTTTATTTACATTTCTAAGTATGGATATATAGTTCCACTATGCCTTAATTACCTGGTTTATCTGTATAGAAACATCCTGATACAATGTTTTGATTTCTTGAACTTTTAATAACAATCAAAGCCACTTTTTTTTTTTTAAAGTAATAAAGGGATGGCAAATACATTGATCATCAGGGGGAGTTTATTTTGGAAAAATCTGACAGTCCTGATCTTAGAGAGGAGGATATAGCTGAAGGAAATCTTTATAAATATACTGTAGCTTTATGCTGCTTGATGATGGACAGCCTTGTGATGACAGTTGAACTGGAATCTACCTTCTTATCTGAGCTTTCATCACTCTTTTACTCTGAGCTTAGTAGAAACAACACTCCAAAAAACGTATAACGATGATAATATTGCAGTGTTGACATATATGTAAGATATATTGTGCAGCCCAATTGTTGACGCTTAAATAAAGTAACTTACAGATATGGGTAAATAAAAGACTAAGGGTTTGACCAAATTTAAGACCCTGGTGTCCAATTTTGATGCTTACAGGTGGCAAAAGGTGAAGGAGTTATGTTCTGGATGTTTTAGATTTGCTCTATACAGTTATTAATTTTTTTTTTTCTTAGAGTAGGGAATGCATTCTGACTCACATTACTTGGGTCTTTTGGAGAATTCTGTGATTTGAGGTTTGATTATCTATACATTTGAAACAACAAGGCCATGCTGGAGATTATACTGAAGAACCATAAATATCTGATCAACCCTCACAGCCAAAGATCTTCTCTGCTCAACTGATTCAGATCGCATGCTTTTATTTGACAGAAATCGTCAGAGTTCATCAAGGACAGGATCGACAATTTTCACGACGAGAAGATCGCTGTAAGTCTGTGGTCGCAGTTGTTAGCGAGTGTCGCGTTTTTCTTGTTTTGTTTTTTTACTGTCTCTTCTGTTGTGCTGCAGAAACTTCTCGCTCGTGGAGTTCAGATGGAGAGTGACGTAGAGGAGCTAGATGATGAGGTTTTGATTTATGATTTTTGTCCTGATTGTAATTTGGATAATAAAGGTGCCCCAAACTAAAACTTGTCCAAACTTTTAAGGAGGAAGTGATGGCTCTGGATGATTCAGAGTCGGAGGCGGAAGAAGAGGGATCCGACATGGAGAGTGATTTAGAGGAGAAGAAAGAAGAAGGTAAAGATTGGGGTTGTTAAACCTTGTTGTTTTCCGTTCAGCTTTTTAGTTTTTCTTTCTAAGCAAATATTTTTGTCCTCAGACCTTCCTAATGAAATGGCGTGGGGAACCAAAAAGAAAATGTTCTACAACTCGGATTACATCACCACCAGTAAGCACCTGATCAGCAGTGTCTTTAACGGGCGATATTGTGGTACTCTTTTAACCCTTTGTGTTATTGCAGAGGGGAAATCACAGGAAGAGTTGGAAGCTGAGGAAGAGGAGGAAGAAGAGGAAGCCAAAAATATCCAGAAACGTTTAGCTGCCAATCTGAGCGAGGAGGATTATGATTTAAGCTGTTTTCAGGTATTTACAAATGACCCCCCCTATAATCTTCAAACAAGTTGGTCACGTACTGGTTGAGGTTTTTCACTGGGACCGTTTTATCAAAGGAGTTTGCTGTGGAGGAGGAGGAGGACAAACCTGCAGAGAAACAGGAGAGGATTGTGAAGGATTTGAAGCAGATGTCTCAGAAGGAAAAGATGAAGCTTTTGAAGAAAGAATCCCCAGAGCTCCTTGAGCTCATTCATGACTTCAAAGCAAAGGTACAGCTTATTATCAACCCTCATAAAACCTCACTAACCTCCAGAAGCTGACGTCAACTCATCTGTGTTTGTGTGTGCAGCTCACTGAGCTCAAGGACGAGCTTCAGCCCCTCATGGAGATGGTCAAAGATGGGACAATCCCTGCAGGGAAGGTCAGAACCGCCTCTAAACCAAACCACTGTTTCTCTGTAAATTTCTCCGCTGTGAGATCAATAAAGCTCATCTAATCTAATCTTAGAAGAGGCCACTTTGTGGAGAGACTCATTCCTGCACAATTTGTTTTAAGCTTGTTGTAAATAAACCCTGTCTGTTAACCTTTGGTCAGTCGAGTATAAAAAAGCCAATCAGTTCCTTTCATCCTGTTTTCCAAAGGGGGCGGACTACCTTCAGACAAAACAGCAACTTTATCTCAAGTGAGTCCTGATTAGATTGTAACATGTCAGAGAAGAGAGGAGTCTCAGCAGTTAACGAGTGTTTTCTCTGTTCCAGCTACTGCACCAACATCAGCTTCTACTTGGTGCTGAAAGCCAAACGGATCCCTGCACACAACCACCCTGTGATAGAACGGCTGCTCACCTACAGAAACGTATGTCTGCACACTGCTGGTGATGCAGGGTGGCCAAGAGTAAATGCTCTGATGTTTAAAAAAAAAAAAAACACTGTACTTTTATTTTGCACTTTGTTCCTCAAGAGTGTAAACTTCCCTCTGTGGTTGGGCTGGATATTACCCACTGAAATCTTGCTTTTATGTGTAGTTCAATAATAAATTGCTTCCACTTTTCACTACCTGGAACAAAATCCCATATTTTGGTTAAACTCCCAATCGAACTTAAAGTTCTTGATCATTTCGGTGGATTTTGGTAGTTGTATTAAATCAGCTGATATTAAAAGGGGCACTAAATGGGTCAATGTTAATTCCTGAGCACCAGCACAATAATCGGGCCATTTTAGGAAGCAGCTCAGCAGAACACGCTGAAGAGAGACCTTCTTCAAAACAGCCCAGTTTTCTCAAACACTGGAGCCGTGCTGGGAGGACAGCGACTGGCTGCATCATTAGCAGCGCCATGCTGCCGATCCCACCTGCCGCTTCAAACCTACCCACCAACTCGGCCTCAAAGCAATCTCTCTTTGAGACTCACAGCTTTGCTTTAATCCTCCTGAGTTACTGAAGGATGTTTAAAAGTGTTAACTTTTACAGTCTAAAGGAGATTTGTGTGTTTTAAGCCACCATATTTCCCGTCCTACTGGAGATATTGAAATTGGTTATTTTGTGAAAGAGCATTGGCCACCAATGTCGGAGTTAAAACACCACCTTTGGATATTTTATTACTTCATATCAGATGAGTCCAATACGAACTTAGTAATCTGCCTTTTCTTTGGTGAGGTGAGATTTAATGTGGTTATTAACAGTTTATTCACATTCTACTGTGATTCGCCTGCAGCTCATCAATGAACTGACGGCAGTAGATGCTCATCTGGCTCCAGAATTTCGCAGACTTCTCACTGCAAATGAGAAAGTCAAACGTGTGAGCAGAGCGACAGAGAAGACTGCCACAACACCAAAGGAAAAGGTGCCGTCATTCTCTGCTCGTTCAGAGCTCATTAATCCGCCTCTCTGTCTCAAACTGTTGGATCTTAAATGTCAACATGTGGTTGGATGCAGGACTCAGAGGAAACTCCACCTGAGAGCAGCGACTCTGACTTGGACGAGGAGGCAGCTTTGCGTTTCTACAAAGAAGTGGAGGAACGGGTGAAGCTGAAGAGGAAGAGCAAAAATCCAGAAGAGTGAGTTTGGTTTGAGTCTTTAGCCTGTAGATATGAAGCTGGATGATTATTTAAAAAAGAAAATGTTAAATCTGCAGGCTGGAAGAAAATGAGGAAGAGGATCAGGGAGATGAAGAGTTGGATCCAGATGCCAAAAGAGGAATCACTTATCAGGTACCAGAACAAACCACACAAAAACTGAATTACCTTTTAATTGAACATTTTTACTCTCCTTTGGGTCTCGCTGATGTAATCTGCAGTGAGTAGTTGGACAGCAGAAACATTTGGTGCTTCAGTTTTATTTGGAAATTGTCTCAGGAGTCAACGACCACTCATGTATGTGAATAGCTCTTCATACCTAAAACAATCATTAAATGTGATACCTTCACAGATGGCCAAGAACAAGGGGCTGACACCCAAGAGAAAGAAGATAGACCGTAATCCCAGAGTCAAACACAGAGAAAAGTACCGGCGGGCCAAAATCCGCAGAAAGGGACAGGTTGGTATCACACGCATGGATTAGAACATCAACAGCTTTCTGGGGGTCATCAGGTACTGAACCAGATTCTTCTCACCAGGTTCGGGAGGTTCGTCGGGAGGAAACTCGTTATGGTGGAGAAGTGTCTGGTATTCGGGCCGGCGTCAAGAAAAGCACCAAGCTTAAGTAACCAGGAGCGAGTCCAGACTGTGTGGAGCTGCAGCCGCACTGATGTACACGTTCATTATCAGTTAACAATCCACACATCATGCATATTTTACTGATAACCTGAATAAACATTCAAACACGCACAACAAGCGGCTGGATCTGTTTGTATTCATAAACTGACTGTAGAGGGAAAATCAGGTATGAACTAATCCTAATCAGGACAAGTTAAGCTCATTATTTCTGTGAGCCAGTTATAAAGCTGCTGTGCGCTGATGTGAGGTTGCTCACAATCCTCTCCTCTATCTCCACGTCCTTCTTCACCTCCTCCTCAGTGAGGACCAGCTCAGCCTGGGTCTCCGGGGTCACGACCACCACGTAACCCCGCCGGGAGTCCAGCACGTTGGCGACCACCGCCTGGTGTCTGTACGTGTCCAGGGCTCGCCGGGCCCTGTCGAGCAGGATGCTGGGATCCGTCTCCAGCTTGAAGGATGTGACAAACGCTTGAGGCGCCCAGTCCTTAACGAGGGGTGACAAGATCTTAGGAACCATCTTCATGCTGAGCTGAAGAGGGGGAAAAAAAAATCATAAATGAGACTATGGTTCTAAATGCGTCTCCGGATTGAGCGTCTTAATAGACTCCGGTTTTTCTTCCCCCTTTTATTCCACTTAACATTCTATTGGAAAAGACTTTAGTTCCTGGTCAGTTCAAAAAATGTTTGCCCATTTCTGTTTTTTTTCTACCGTTTTCAGTCAAGGTGGAAGCTGGAAAGGAAAAACCTTGGTTTCCCTGCATCTCATCAGTTTGACTAAAGTTATAATTAAACTTCTTGACAGGATATTTTTATCTCTTGACTTCAGGTTTCAGTTTACATATTTCCAACCCACAAATTGGTTATTTTAAGGTGTTTTACAGAGAAAATGGAATAAAATCATGCAGACAGAAAGTTGGAAGTATTTAAAAGGAAACCCTGCTGATTGCGTCGAGACGCTGACTTTTTAGGATTCAATCCTCCTGGATGATCATAAAGTAACAGGCGTTCAGTCTCATTGTGTGATAGTCATTAAACTAATAAGAGTAACACTTCTGATCTTTTCGTTCTGTTGAGGTTGCTAGGTAACAAGAAGTTACTTAGGTCAGGGTGGGAACCACCGATCTGTTCATTGACTGGATTGTTGATGGGCCATTGGTGGTACAGGGTGCTGCTAAGTCATCAGCCGCGATATTGATACTCCTTAGAGCATTCAAAATGTAAAAAATGTGCGCTACAGCATCGAACAACCATGATTTTCTCATTTTCAGGGGGCTTAAGACTTTAAAAAAATATAAATTCATCCCTTTGACATATGCCGTTTCATAATATCTGAAGATTATTGTAATTTATGGTTAAAAAAATAGGCACATCACATATTCAGTATGAAGTCCATAAAGTCTATAAATCATGTAATATAATATACTGTACAAATTTCAATACAACAAAATTAGTGTGTTAATGGAGCATAATATTGCTGTAGTCAGATATTAAGAATATTACACCCACATAAACACACTGATGATGTACATGTAATATATACATGTATTTATTACATTGTTATGGTAATTACATTACTAGTATGTTCATGCCGTGACTGGGTGAAAGTGGGGAGTACCAAGATGGTGGCAGGTGACTTAAATTCTTTTCTGAATCCAGTGGATAAATAGAGATCAGTGGTCCACACCAGGAGAGGTTCAGAATAACATCCAAAATTTACTGCTTGCATTTTACTAAACATCTGGCATATCTATCTGGCAATTTTATAATCTGCCTTTATCAAAGTGGAGGATTTTCTTTCATTAACATTTCTGAATCACAATGAGAGAAGTTTGGGAATCCTAAATGTGTACCTTAAATCCAAAAAGATCAGTTTTCTTATTTATTTATTTTTACTTTATCTGTTAGTAATAAATACTTATTCATCCAACAGTGAACATTACTGAGAACTTTCCTCCTCTTTTTATTTATTTTTTACCTGAAGAGGCCCGTTGGAAGACTGGATTTTGTGTTCAGGCATCTCTGAGGCGGGTATGTAGAAATCAGACACGGCTGCAGCCAGGTAAAACATGGCCTTTGATCCTAAGGGAAGGGTAAAAAATTGCTAATAGGGTTTAAACAGAAGGAAGCAACTCTTTAACCTGTAACATACACACCTCTTACAGATATAGAGAAAGGCTCATGAATTCATCTTTTACTGCAGTGACATGTTTTCACACTGGAAAACTAGATTTTTGATATATAAAAATACCATTTAGGACAAACCTCTTATCCAAGTGCTCTCAATGTTTCAATAGAAACCATGTCTCTTTAAATAAAGCTTTCGTTTTTAATACTTATAGAGGCTTTTGTGTTTAATATGTTATTAGAAATTCTCTTTTTATAGCTAATAAAAACTGGATCTTTTCCTAAGAATATATAAAAACATATAGGCTATTTTCCTTTTCCGAAAACATGCAACAAAAATTAACATTTTTTATTGTCAGATGGTCCTCATGGGTGAGAATGTGGCTATGGGAAAACATACACCTACAGTCAAATGATTCAAAAGTTTAAAACAATTTCAGACATGCAGTTTTTTGTCTCTCCTGAAAAAAGGATGCTTTTTCACCCTCTGCAGAGCAGCGGATTAAAGCTGATAAATTTATTACCTATAGTGCTGAGCGCCTGTGCCGCTGCTTTTAGTAAATGCAGATACTCTGAAAGAGTGTTGAATTCGATGGGAAGGAGAAGTCCTCCGTCCTTAACTTCGTTGTACCGCTTTAGTACTCTGCCAATGTCCGGGAGTACCTGCTGGTCCACCACTACCTCACCGCCTCCTTCTCCTCCCCTGAACTGCAGGGCGTCCAGCATGTTGATGGTTAGAAACATGCGAGTGTAGGGATAGAGAGAACGGTGCCTGTGCAGGAAAATGACGGCGTAGCCTGAGTCTAGGAAGTATTCGGCCGAGGAGGCTCCTCGCCTCCCGCTGCTGAAGTTATCTAGGAAACGGACGGTGCGTGACTCCAAGGGGACTTTGGTGCCTCCTGACGTGATGAGGACAACTCTGCGACCTGCTTGGGCATGATGAGTGGCGAAAGTGGCCATCTTCTCCTTGACCTCCTCCACATGGGAGGGAACAGCAAACTCTTCGGCCAACTTTCCGTCGATGGAAGATATTTTGGGCTCGGCCATTTTCTTAGGAGAGAGAAGAGAGTTTGTGTCACAGCAGAAGATTTAGGAAACAAAATAACCAAGGAACCTAAAAGAATTGATGCAAATGAGGTTTGATTCATTTCCGATTCTGGTTTACACATAACAAAAGAATTCGATGTAATCAACTGGTTTTCGTTTGATAGAAAACTGTGAATCAATCTGACTGTATGATCTGGTTGAATCATCTTTGTAAAGGGCTTTGTGTTGTGAATTAGCGCTATATATATATATAAATAAACTGAATTGAAATCCACAAGATATTTATTTTTTTTTTATAGCCAATGTGTCTTTGGAGTATCTGATGGTTCTTTTGCTGTTTTTCCAAATATATTCAGTCCAGAGTTTGTTAGTTTCAGAGGGTAGCTGTTGGGTGTTTTAGGATGAATCTTAGACCCAATTAGCTCTTTACCAGATGAGCCAATTTCATCATGTTAACAGGAGAAAATACCAAAACTGTTTCTTCAGGTTTGTTACCTGGGTTCCCTTTCAAACCGTCTCTAAATTAATTTAATTATTCCTAATTTGTTTAGAGCTTTCAAAAACCCAAGTTTTCTTGGAAGCTTTAAAAGTCGTCTTGATCAAGGACTCTTCAGGTGACATTTCTCTTATTTACTTTTTTTTTTTTTTTTATGTCTTCCAATAATCATAATAATAATAATAAAAAGGGACCTTGTCAGCATTCTTTTAACTAAAGCCTGTCACAGTTTTTTATCATATTCTTTTCTTGTCATGACTAGAAATATCACAATAATGATAGTTATATGTAGGTAGATAGGTGGTTGAATTATTTATGAAATTATTCTATTGTAGTTGACAGTACATTTGTGATTAACCCATATTTTGCTCACTCTTCCATCTCTTTTACACCATAACATTTTATCCACTGACCAGAAAGTACCAGGGATCTACATCACCTAGATCTACACAAGATGTGCACACACACAGCATGGCACCTGTATTATGAAGTAGAAGATTAATGCCCTTATTTGTTCCACAGCTGGGAAATACAGGCAGCAAAACTATGCGAAAATGTATAAAAAGAAAGGTAAAATATATAAAAATACAAAAGTGTGGAAAAGTTACTATAAAGTGAAGGCTAACCTGCAACATTGGACAAATAATTTTTTAGTAAAAACTGTATCTTCATATTAGGGGTGGAACAGTTCACAAAATCCACGGTTCGGTTCGGTTCGGTTCACGGTTTCGTGGTCACGGTTTTCGGTTCGGTTCGGTGTATGTTTATTGTTACACCGAAAAAAATTTTTTCATAAAAATTAATGACCATTTTTTTATGAAATTAATGAAAAAATCAGAAAAAATGAATGAATTGCAATTATTTTTAATGATTCGCGGAAACCATGGATCATTTCCGCATGTTTTGCTGCTTTGATTTAATCATCTCGCGCATGCCCTCTACGATCTACAAGGAACTCAGAGCGGACGGCAGCCACAGTGGAGGCTGTAGGCTTTGCTTTGTGCAGACCGTCTGGAGCGCAGCGGGGTGGGGTGGAGC
>NW_015150639.1:859414-861162 GCF_000732505.1 Cyprinodon variegatus | reverse complement strand
TGTTTCTCTTCCAACCTGAAGACCCAGTTAGAATGGATTTGATCATGATCTCTGTGAAACTACAGGAACTTTTAATTGTATCTCGTTTTGCCTGAACCTGAAAAGGGAAATTGATGTTCATTAGTGGGTATTTTACCAACATAATCATCCTAAACATGTGGATTCTAAAGATAACCTTTACAGAGAGGAACCTTGTAACTTATACATGAATAAATGCTGTACATACTGATAGCAGGGACAGTATTATTGCAATTTCAGTGTATTTATATATAAAAAAAAATTAGATCAAAGACACTGCAATAAATCTAAATGTATTGCTTGCTTCCTATTGCATTTTACACATCTTTATAAGCTGCACCAAATATTAAGATATACAAGTAGAACAGGTTGCTTAACAAGGAATATTTCCTCTTTACAGAGGATGCCTTCCATGAATGAATCAAAATCTTTGCAGGTTATATATATATATATATATATTTTTTTTTTAGATATGAGTTTCATATGATGCATGAAAATGAATCAACGGCATTGATATGCCAGTATTACATAATACATGTAAGGTGTGTGAGGCTTTTTGTTTTCCTGTATATTTCTGCTTGTCCTGAACAGGAGTCAACAGGAAACAACAGGCAAAAAGAAACATTTACGACAGTTTGTGTTCGGGAGATTACTATTTATGTCAGTTACAACCAGCAGATCTGGTTGTTTTTTATTTAAAGACTGATCAGAACAAAGAGTAAAATCCAATAATTACATACGGACATCAGTGTGGGAGCTGTTTGTTATACAGTACCTTCAAGAAGACAGAGGCTTGTTCTTGTGTGCACAGAAACCCTCTGTATCTCCCTATTTGCTCTTCCCAGGTCGGGGTGTCTGGGACAACAGATCATCTCTTTCCATTAGTGCCCCCTTTTTCACATTTCATGCCATCCTTCAGATCCCACTCTTAAACCTTTATAAAAGCTTGTGTGAGGATCCCCGGACCCAGCTCACCTCATCTAGCCTCGAAAGGCTTTTACAACAATGTTAACACCATCAGACGAGAGCTGCTGAGGGGGAAGCTAGAGGATTCTCGACTTGACAGATATCTTGCAGCTTGGACATCAACTACATCCACCAACGCCCTCAGTATGTGTGGCTGCATGGCTGTCAGTCAGAGGTGGCAGTCTGCAGTACCGTGGCCATCAGGGCACCGTTGGGTCTCCATTCCTGTTCAACCTTAACACCTTGGACTTAAATTCCTCACTGTGACAGTCACTTCTTTACTTATTATTTATTTATTTATTTATTTCATTACTTCACTATGCCAAAACATGGTTATGTGCAATAATAGTAATTTAGGTACTGTGCAGCATGGTACATAGTAAATACTGTTGATTGGATATAATGTGATCCTTATCTTATTTTATTACTATATCTTATTTTACACTGTTTATATGAGAAGGATGTAATTTTACTCTGTGGGTTGTAATTTTTCATATTTTATCTATTTATTTTATTCTGTCTTAAAATATTATATTTTTATTTTGCTCTATCTTACTTCTGTAAAAAAAAAAAAAATTTCCCGCAAGGTTAAGTATTCTGAGTATGGTTCTGAGATTAGGTTCTAAGTCCACTTTATCTTTGATCAGCCTGCAGATTCTGGTCCTTGGCTTGTGAGCTCCCATTATTGTGTCTGTCCAATATGATGCTCCCTCCAGGAGATACTCATCAGAAAGAGAAAACACCATGGAGGGCAGGAACAATGT
>NW_015150639.1:853404-858387 GCF_000732505.1 Cyprinodon variegatus | reverse complement strand
CGAACGCAACACACGCGAACCGAACCGAGACAGTCGAACCGAAATATTTAGAGAACATGAAACAAATGTGCAAAACAGCCCAGGTGTAAACATGTTGGGGATAATATTGGTTATAAAGTCAAACTGCTGCTCAGGAGATGGATCTAAGATAATACCTCTTTGGGCTCCTAGTGAGCTGAAAGAGCTGTGCAGCAGCCACTGTGATTGTGACCTTTGGGCACATGAAAAGTGCAATAACAATGTTAGTTGATCTTTTGTGCGGCTCTAATTTTCCTTTCCAACATGGTGATGCAGCAGATGATCAGATTGGAGGCATGCCTCCCTCCTGCAGACACAGATTTAGACCTAGTGCTTTTATAAAACAGAATTTTAACCACCACTCAGCTTAGATCCAAAAACACTCCAAAAACATTGCCTCCGAAAATACAATCCAAGGTAAAATAAAATAAGATACAAAAAAAGAAAAAAAAAACTAGCAAAAGAAGCAGGTCTGTTTCTCTAAAGCAGGGCAAAGGAAATTTATTTTCAGAAATTTTGCAAAAATGTCTGTACGTCTCTGGACAAACCCGCGAATCAGATTAAAATTCAAACCTAATTCATCACATAAACCAGGAATTGTTGCAGAAACATAATATAACTACAAGTTTGACCCCAAACCTTGAAGACTCAATTCAAACATGTTTACAACGGTAAAGTCAGATGAACAGACCGACAAGTTTGGCTATGAAGTTTCGTAGTTAATCTCAGTAACTATTTTTAAACTTTTTTAACCGATGAACTCCTTTGGTTTTCTTGACAACTAAACGCAGCAGATTATCAGCTGTCAATAACTTCAAGGGACTGTATTTTTAGGGGGGAAACCCCACAAAGGACTAAATTTGGCTCTTATATGAATGCAAACTGCACAAAACTACAACAGCAATGGCAATTCAACAATGGGGGATGTCATACATACTGATAAAAGATGTTTTTGTTCTCACTTCAGCGTTGTTATCCTCTTTTACTTGAGCACTTCCTGAAAGCGCTCAGCTGACACTCTATGGTTTAAAGAAATACAAAGGCAGGCGGTTAGCGCCCCGCAGTGGTGAGACAAGGAACTACAATCACACTATCCAAAATGAAGTATTAGTGCTATAATGTGTATTCACTTTAGTGTAAATGAATATAAGGCATCTAAAAAACAAAAGTCAACAAAAAATATATACTTATCCAAATTTAACATGGTAGAAATTATTTAAAAAGTATAAAACGTGTTGAGTTCTGCCTGTCTTGTTGATAATTTTTGCCAAAACTTGTTTTTTCATCATTTAGTGTGGTGACTGGAAGTAGGTTCAGTAGCTAGAATTTTTTAACAGTAATGTTACTTCGAAATTACAAGTAAAAGACAAATAAGTGCGTTAAAACTATAGTTGACAGTACATTTGAAATATTACTTTATTAAATGTAAAGTAGTTAATGCCCTGAGCAAAAGGTGCAATCACATTGAAAGTAGAAACACTAAGAAATAAAACTACAATGAGACAAAATAGAAGAATTAAAAATCCGTAATGAACTAGAACCAAAAATTGTCTGAAAGGGATATCAGAATGGAAAAAAATATTTTATTAACATTTACCCTGGGTACAGTTGTGTAAAAATCCTCCAAAAGATTATAGTTGTAGGCCAACCTCACATTGAAAAAAAAAAATAGTTTCGTTATCAGGCTCTACTATGGAACCAACTTCCAGTTTTAGTCCATGAGGCAGACACTCTGTAAAACAAACTGTCATATTTTCTTTTCCTCCATCACAAAGGTAAATAAGTGAACTTTACAAAAAGTTACAGGTACTTAAACTGAATTTGTGTGTCTTTGTACTGCAAAAATAAAACAGAGATTTTCCATCCAAAAAGGGAGCTTTACAAGTGGGTTTGGAGCAAAACTAAAGGCTTGATCTTTTTAAGAAGATCATCATGTTCTCTTTACAGAATAATGACGGCTGTGATGCTGTGGGCTTGTTTCTCTTCCAACCTGAAGACCCAGTTAGAATGGATTTGATCATGATCTCTGTGAAACTACAGGAACTTTTAATTGAATCTCGTTTTGCCTGAACCTGAAAAGGGAAATTGATGTTCATTAGTGGGTATTTTACCAACATAATCATCCTAAACATGTGGATTCTAAAGATAACCTTTACAGAGAGGAACCTTGTAACTTATACATGAATAAATGCTGTACATACTGATAGCAGGGACAGTATTATTGCAATTTCAGTGTATTTATATATAAAAAAAAATTAGATCAAAGACACTGCAATAAATCTAAATGTATTGCTTGCTTCCTATTGCATTTTACACATCTTTATAAGCTGCACCAAATATTAAGATATACAAGTAGAACAGGTTGCTTAACAAGGAATATTTCCTCTTTACAGAGGATGCCTTCCATGAATGAATCAAAATCTTTGCAGGTTATATATATATATATATATATTTTTTTTTTAGATATGAGTTTCATATGATGCATGAAAATGAATCAACGGCATTGATATGCCAGTATTACATAATACATGTAAGGTGTGTGAGGCTTTTTGTTTTCCTGTATATTTCTGCTTGTCCTGAACAGGAGTCAACAGGAAACAACAGGCAAAAAGAAACATTTACGACAGTTTGTGTTCGGGAGATTACTATTTATGTCAGTTACAACCAGCAGATCTGGTTGTTTTTTATTTAAAGACTGATCAGAACAAAGAGTAAAATCCAATAATTACATACGGACATCAGTGTGGGAGCTGTTTGTTATACAGTACCTTCAAGAAGACAGAGGCTTGTTCTTGTGTGCACAGAAACCCTCTGTATCTCCCTATTTGCTCTTCCCAGGTCGGGGTGTCTGGGACAACAGATCATCTCTTTCCATTAGTGCCCCCTTTTTCACATTTCATGCCATCCTTCAGATCCCACTCTTAAACCTTTATAAAAGCTTGTGTGAGGATCCCCGGACCCAGCTCACCTCATCTAGCCTCGAAAGGCTTTTACTACAATGTTAACACCATCAGACGAGAGCTGCTGAGGGGGAAGCTAGAGGATTCTCGACTTGACAGATATCTTGCNCTCGCCACTCTCACCAGTCCCCAACCTACTTACACCCTCTATCCTGCCTCTCTCCCCCCTCACATTCACTTTGATGCAGCCAACTGAAGTGACTGAAACAGAGTAAGGCCTCTGGACCGGAAGGCTGCTGAGGAACTGTGCTGATGACCTCTGCGAGGTCTTCAGCCACATCTACAACCCAAGCCTCAGCCTGGGGATGTCCCCACTCTCTGGAAGACCTCTTGTGTGGTACCGGTTCCCAAGACGCCCCATGCCAAAGAACTGGCCCACTTTAGACCAGTCACCCTGGCCTCTCCCCTGATGAAGACCATGGATCGCCTCATCCCAGCTCACCTGTGCACCATAGTGAGCCCACCCTGGACCCGCTGCAGTTTGCTTACTGACCTGACATCGGAGAGGAGGATGCCATTATCTACCTGCTGCAGCGGGCGTTCATCAACCCGAAGACCACCGGGAGCGAAGTGAGAGTCATTTTATTTGACTTATCGAGCAATTTCAACACCATCAAACGAGAGCTGCTGAGGGGGAAGCTGGATGATTCCCGACTTGACAGATATCTTGCTGCTTGGACATCAACTACATCCATCAATGCCCTCAGTATGTGCGGCTGCATGGCTGTCAGTCAGAGGTGGCAGTCTGCAGTACCGTGGCCATCAGGTCCTTGGCTTGTGAGCTCCGATTATTGTGCCTGTCCAATATGATGCTCCCTACAGGAGATACTCATCAGAAAGAGAAAACACCATGGAGGGCAGGAACAATGTGTTCCTTTTGGGGTGTCTTAGAATGTGTCTGGGAGAGGGATGTTTGCAAAAGTTATAGAGGAGAGTCCAACAGCAGAGCAAAACTGCATCTTCCTACACCAGTGATGCAGGTCAATATCAGCATGAACATTTGGCCTTGATGTCCAAAATTAATATAATGGTTAATGGCCTAACGAACCTCTTTCTTCAGGTTGTGTCACACAACCTCTGTTGAAATTTTCCCCAAATGCTAGGAGACTTCTGTTTTTCAGTGAAAAATCAGTTGAATGGCTGATGAAAATAAGATTGGTGTCATGCCATCCTTTTCAATCATCTGTTGAAGCGGAGGGGTGTACAAGTTGTTTTGCTATATTAGAACATACCAAAAATAATTGTTAGGATTCTGAGTTGTAACACAATTAAAGTTTAAAACTGTATCATGTTCTTTTTTATGAAAACATGTTTTGATAACAATTGTTTACAAATGTTTATAAATTTCTATTTATATATTCTCCCTATATATTCTTTAGCCACCTCTGTAAATGTTTGCATTGGGGATAACTATTTTATGAATTTGATATAACTGTAAAAACGGGGCACAGAAGACAAAATCCATGCGGGGGATTTAATATAAGGGTATTGTGGAGGATATTTGAGAATTTTTGAAAATACCCGCCCTCTCCACTGTGCATGTGAAAAGGTTCACATGCACAACCCTGTGCCTGCTCCCGAGAGGGAACATCTATTAAAGCTTGCCAGAATATGCACAAGCCCATATCTCCTCATGTATGCTCTGTTTAAAAGTTGCTGTTTGCATTGCTCATACAAGGTTACTTTCCGAAAGAAGATTTGCAATTATTCCAATATGTCTGACTCACCACAGGTAAGTGAAAATGGGGCTGGCCACGTAGGACGGACTTACATATTACAAGAATGAGTGACAACTAGGAGGACCACTTATTTAGATGATCCAGCCGGAAAAAGAAGATACTCCTCTATACCTTTAAAAAATTGGATTTTGATCCTGGTGCAAGGGTAACCACCATTACCATCTGAAAACCAGATTGAAAACTGTAAATACCAGATGTTATAAGGAAGAAACGGAGAGTATGAAAAAAATCCAAATGAGCTCTATTATTTTTTTTCCCCTAATGAC
>NW_015150639.1:835556-851354 GCF_000732505.1 Cyprinodon variegatus | reverse complement strand
AAATTCCTTGTAACCTACTTACCCAAAGCTGTTTTCACAACAAACCTCTTCCGTTGTATATTATGTTTTCTTTATTAGCAACATTATGGATCATTCTTTAAAGTTGCAGGTTGTTTATGCTGCCAACATAATTTGATGAAGCATACAAAAATGTCTCTATATTAACAATTCTGACGTAAATGTAAGAAGGCAAGGTCGTTTTGATCTTTCATTACATGTTCCTGTTTTTGTATCAAGTTCTGTGTTTACCACAGTGTTGATTTTGCATGTTCTTTTGCATGAAGTGTTCATCTGCTGATATATTTCCTTCCAAGATATTTGCATAAACCTACAAGGGACATATACCCTTGCAAATTAGTTTTTGATGAAATTCTAAACCAGGCCAGACATATCAAGATTAACTGTGTTTACCCAGCAAAAGAAACAATACAGCTTTTTCAAACATTACGTAGAATTTCAAAAACTGCATAAAGATTTTTGAAACCTCCTTTGTTTAGAACAGCGAAGACCATTTTCAACATATCTGATTGGACATGGAAGAGCATGGAAATACAAGCCTGAGTTTTCAACCAGTACCTGAAATATTCATTAAGTTAAAGTAATGACATATATCTAATTAGTTGTAAACTGAGAAACATCTTTTGTTACATTTATGATATAACTTCATTTTTTATAATATGAAAAATAAGATGAACCCCCCTAAAACCTGTGGTAAATTAGTAATTTTGTTTCGTTGAATTGGCCCCGAATCACAATTAAAGAAGCATTTTATTCAACTCCAGTCTGCCACATCATCACATCAATACTTCATAAACATTTGCAGAGGAGGAGACATCAATGGATCTAGCCTTATCGAAATATTACACTATGTTCTCAGATCAAAGATTACTGCTCTCATTCCATTCCCAAATCTATGCCATCTGCATAATGAAGATCACCTTTTAATCCTGACAGAGGAACCAATTAGATAAACTACTTCGGAAACATGACTTTTGACATGCAACAGGCAGGTATTATTAGGGTTTTACATACTTATACATCATCAATAAGAATAATCCTAACACCTATAAATTCAGTAAAATGGTCTGCCACCTTCCTAACTCTGTTAATAATTTAGGAAGTTATTATTATCATTTTTAAGCCCACAGCATGCAAATTATATGTAGCTGATACTGCTTACAAATGAATAATATTATGATGATACAAATTGTAACCCACTGCAAAAACCTAATATTTGAATACTCAATAATTGTATTAATAAAATTCATATATTCATATATTTTTCTTTTTTTTATACACCCACACAAGAATGTTTCCCTTTGCTTGTAAGGACTCTTCATTGGCTTTGATTAATTTCCAACCCAGTTCTACAGCGTAACTGTGACTCTTAAATTTAACATAATGGTTTGATATCTAACTCTAACCCCAACCTAAATTTAATTCACACCTTAGTCCTAAACCTAACACCTAACTCTAAAACAGCATTTGTATCAATGGGGACAAGGCATTGGTCCCAATAGGTACTGAAGTGATGGGTTACGATTTATGGACAATGGTAGAAAAATTACACGACCACACACACATGCTCCAAAAGTGTAATCAGCTAGATAAAAACCTAAAAAAAAATTATTTAATCTGGAAGTTGGGGTGCTTTATAAAACCATTCATAATCAGCCCTCCTTAAGGGAGTATATTAAAAGCACAAGCAAATCTGAAACTCTTTTGTATTCAATATATTTTAATTGTATCTAAGTCTAAGAAAGAACTAGGAATTTGTCAGTGCTGATCCTTTGTAGGTTCACTCTCATGCAAAATCTCAAACAGGATCAGATTAGGGAGTGGTCTACTATTTGCTTTGGATGACTAAAGAATCAGAAGTTGAATGCGACATGCTCATTTGATTAGGAAATTGTGGAAAAAACCCACAATGTAAACAAAATACTGAAATATTGCTCTTAACATCAAGTAGTTTTTTTAATTACTATATGACTGGACATTGATCATGAGCAGTGAAAGATGAGAAACATCATAAAAAGGAAAATAATGACAGGTGTGCGTCACAAGTACAAACATTTATGATGCACCATGCAGGTTCCATTCATAACTTTTCTTGCCCTGAAGTTTTATGTAATCGTTGTGAAGTGGCCTGATTTGAAGGAATGTCAGTTACAGGACGGGTTTGTTCCTGAATATAAAGGGAGGTATTCTTATGCCTATTGTCTTAGTCATCTTGACATAAAAGGACTGGTGATGAAATACAGGGCTTTTCTTATTGTCATGTTGGTTTGTGGTTTTTTGATCCACATGCAGAATCACATGGTGAACCAGTGAGTTTTGATGTTTTATTTACAAAAAGCAACAAGAATCTAGAAGTAGAGAACTGCAGGAAGTCAGTTGAACTTTCTGATTGGTTTAAGGGGAGAGAGCAGACTGATCAGGAAGGAGTTGATTGCCAACAACTGATGTCTAATTTATTTGCTTAATTTAGGGATGAAGGGGAGGTACCATGGATCTGTAGGGATTTGATTCAGGCTTGATACAGGCTTTGCAGACTGTACCCCAGAGGTACAGGTGAGTGAGATCCAAAAGCGTTCAGACTTGGAAGAGGTGTCATGCTGCAGAGCAGACAGGCAGGTGATAAAGACTGAGAACTGCTGCTCAAAGATGGGACCTTTTACATTAAGATTGGAGTCAGACTGAGGTTCACTGGTTGTCTGGATCAATATCAGGGTCTACATTTAGGAGATTCATGAGAAAACAAATAAAAATGAAATAAAGATATTCCTGGTTTAGATCTTTGGCTGGCATACCATCAGGTGTAATCACCTGGTGAAGAGAGATTATCCCTCGCCTAGCTAGATGCTTGATTGAGAACGTTCTCAAGTGTGCAGCAACACGGGTCGTTCTCAAGTGTGCAGCAACACGGGTCGTTCTCAAGTGTGCAGCAACACGGGTCGGCCCAGCCACGAGCAAAGATCCTCTCTGTGACAGGAAGCTCACTCAAACTAGAATAACAGAAAAACCCCAGAGATAAGATCTTGCTCCCTTGGGGTGATTTTTGAAGTTTGATCCTCTTGGTGAATAGTTCAGCTCACTTTATTCCCAGGGACAAAGAAAAAAGCTCACACGCCTTGATCTGGTGTGCGATTAGCGTGGGCACAGAACTTATGCTGTCATGCGCAGAGGGTGGATTTAGATTTTAATCTTTATATGCTCAAACTGCTTTGTTTCTAAAGCATGGCTTCAGCTTGCAACATGTTGTACTGTATAGTAAACTCTCACCAATGATGTTTGTCACCGTCACACCAACGCACGTTACAGTTTTGCTTCACAATAGGTTTTTCTTTCGTTTATGCACTGTTAATTTAATAATCTGTATCCCTTGAACCTTTCCATATTTTGTCCCGATATAACCAAAATTCAAGGTTATTTTATATTAACGTTTCATGATAGATCAGCAGAAAGTAGTACATATATGTGAAGTAGAGAGGAAAATTACATATACATTTTTATGCTCTTGCTGCTCTTTATTTCAGATGAAATCAGGGATTTTTACAAACCAGATGTCATAGAAGCAGCCTCACGTATTTCTTCCTGCACTGTCATGTTTGCTTTGGTTCGGCTGTGAGATCGGCAGCTCTTGCTTTCATCACATCTATATGTCCCTGCTTTTAACCATAATACTTCTCCTGTCCTTCTCACATGTTCCTTATGTTCCTAACAGAGCACTTTGTTCTCAATCTGCAGGTTTACTAGTGGTTCTTATAATTTCTAAAAGTACGTAGAATTTTAGTTTTCAGGCTCCTCTCCAGTGGAACCAACCACCAGTTTTAGTCCGTGAGTCAGACACCCTGTCTACTTTTAAGACTAGGCTTAAAACTTTCCTTTTTGATAAAGCTTATAGTTAGAGGGGCTCAGGTTATCCTGAGCTATCTCTATAGTTATGCTGCTATAGGCTTAGACTTCTGGAGGACATAGGGACCCCCATTTCATCAATCTGCTTCATTCTATCTCTATTGTCCCAGTCTGAAGAATCTGTTAGTTCAATCTCTAAAGTTCTGCTCTCTCTGCTTTTTCTCATAGTAGCTTCATCTGGTCTGTTCCTGTTTGGCCGTGACACAATCCTGGAGAGAAATATTAGCTGTGCTGCTGCCATCAAAACCTTTGTTTAAAGATGGGAGCTGGCTCTGAGCTCGTCTGTCTGGCTGTGTCTATCCTGGATGGGGCCGCCCATGGAGCTGGTTTACAGCTGCTTTTTGTATCTCTGCTTCTGTCCCCTTGAACCCCAGTCGGCCTCGGCAGATGGCCGCTCAAACCGTGCCTGGTTATGCTGTAGGTTCCTTCTTGTTAAAAGGGAGTTTCCCCTCTCCACTGTCGCTACAAGCATGCTTAGTGTGAGGGATTGACTTTGAGTCAACAAGTTGATGCAATCAACTGGTTTTCCTTAGATAGAAAACTTTGAATCAATTTGACTTTATGATCTGGTGACCTGTAAAGTCCCTTGGGATGACGTGTGTGCTTGTAAAAAGACAACTACTGCAAGATTTAGCCTTGCAGGCAAGGTTACAACCAACTGTCTTCAAAATTAAATCTAATTAGTAAACCGGGTCCAGATGTTTGTGTAAATATAGTTGTCAATGAATGTCTTAAAGGTTTGTTTGAGACCACAGTGAAGAAACAACATTGTGAAAACCAAGAAACGCAGCTGACAGGTCAGGGATAAAGTTATTAAGAAAGTTAAAGCAGAGCTGGATTATTAAACAATATGCATTGAATGATAACACAATTCTGTTTAAATTATTATATGAGAGTAAAAAAGTATGACACAACTACAAACCACCAAGACATTAACTACATTGATTGCCTGGTGAAGGAGAAAATTCATTAGTGAAGCAGCCAAAAGCTCAACAGTAGCTCTGGAGGAGCTGCAGTGCTCCACAGAATCGAAAACAGTCCTTAACGGAAGATTGGCAGGAAGAAAGCCAGTAATGAAAACACAGAAGCCATGTTTGAGAAACTGCTTTGGTCAGGTGATATTAAAAATAAAAACTCTGTGGCCTAAATGCAAAACACCATGTATGGCAGAGAACTACTAATGCACACCTACCTGAACCCATTACCCCCACTTTTAAACAAAGTTGTGGCAGTAGGATGCCGTGAAAATGCTTTCACTTAGCAGGGACAGGGAAGCTGTTGAGAGTTGATGAGAAGATATATGCCTAGTTCCGTTCCAGTCAAAGTACACAGTAGGGAATAAAATGCTTCAGTCTGAGGTGTAGACTAATGCACATGTAGCCAGATGCATTGGTTAAGATTAAATTAATAGAATTATCTGGTCATAGTCCAATTGAGAATCAAGAGAATATTTTAGAATTGATGCTCACAGATCTAATCTAAAAATCGGACATACCTTATAAAACAGCTCAAGGGGTATGAAAACAGTACATTTCAGAAAAAAATACTATGATGTTTGCTGATAACTCATTACACAGTAAAAGAAAAGTAACACTTTGTATTAATTAATATAACTACAATTCAAGTGAAGATATTTTTTGAACTTTAATCTTGTATTTAATATATTTTAAAACTGTAAGCATAAGGGATTAAACTGACCAACCACTAGATGTCAGATGTGTGCACTTTTTCAGCTGAAGGCACAACAAACTCTTTGCATTGTTAGGGAAGCCTCTTCTAATCTGTCTTCTTGCTTGCCCACACAGGTTAATTATGGAGGCTTGGGGGAAGTAAATGAGAGATTTTGTGTTGCTCATAACAACAGGGAGATGTTCATCTGCAGTTGTATTGGTCGCAGGTACCTTCCTTTGGGTACAGTCCTAACTACTCAACTTGCGTAAAGCTGAAATAATTGTGTCAGGCTTTTGTAAAAAAAAACGTTGAAGAACTGCATGTTTTGTCCTGTTACCCTGACACCCTGTTTCCTGTGTTTGTCTGTAGCTATCCAGGGTTAAAACCCTTATCACCTGAATAGGAGGGAACAGTATTGCACAACACTTGTCATGTTGAAAAAGCTCAAGCATGGTTTAGGTTTGCTCTAAAATATTACATCGCTGCTCCCCCTTTTGTCTGCCTCAAAACAAATGTGACTGTTGGAGAACACAGTGCGTCCCTTAGAGAGACCCAGGAATACCACCCACTCTCGCTTGTATCCGTTCTCCCTCTTTCCCTGCACCAGACCCAGCTAACGACCCCTCCCACCCCAAACACACACCCCCCACACACACACAAAAAAGACACCCCCCTTGCTGGTTGCAGCATATCCGGGTCACTCTAATCTTCATAGCTGGCCCAAGAAACACTAGGCCCGTTGTTGACATACTAGCCTCACACACCACAGGGGCTGACAAATTATTAGCCAGCCTCTCTGCACAGAGCGAGGACATCCAGCATGCCAGCAAGTTTCTTTAGCCAGCCAAGCAGCAAAATACTAAACGGAGTTACTGGGCCATCTGTTTCAATCGATTCTGCACTGCTGTACAGGAAATATGGGAATGCCGGGTTTCCATGTTGAGGTTGTAAAGGCAACTATTCGGGGTAGAAGGAGCTTTTGTTTACTAACCTCCTACTGTGTCATTTCAGTCTGGAGAGGGTATTTTTTTACCTCACCCTAAAGAGTTAAATAAAGCATTCATCCTCCCCCTATTTTAGCAGAAAAACTCGTTCTTCTTCGTGTTTGTAATGTGTGTGCCTTTGTGCATGTGCAGCTTAAAACTGTGTCGTAACCTCTGGTTATCCATAGATCCACATCAGCAGAGATATGTTTAATATGGCATAGCTTATTTAAATTATTTTATCTGCAACTAATTCACCAAAAGCATTTCCTTTGCTTCTAACCATTTAAAAAATAATCTGCTCATGCTTCTTTTAAAAGTTGGACTAATTTTCCTTCAGCCTCACTAAGTTAATAAACCTGAACTCACACCCCATACAAATTAACCAGGTTCTTAGAAGTGTGTGAGCTCTAGAAACACAGTGTTTGCTCTCTCTATTAACTGACCCTCAGGTGAGCACAAATGGGTTTTAGTGCATGGCTTTTAAAAGTGCTTGGCTCAGTTTCTGCCAGTCTGCTTGGTGACTTACACAGCCAGGCTCTACTGACTCACTGCAGCCTGTGGGGACAAAGCAGTGAAAATTTTACAACCCTGTTGGATAATAAGAATAAAGTTTTATGCTCTCTGTTGGACAATTATATGGTGTTAAGCCAGAAAAAGTAACTGGCGAACACAAGACTTGTAGAGAAATATCGCCAAAGAGGAGTTAGTCAAAGAATGACCAAAGGCCTTGAACTTTGACATGACCTCAGTGATTGATTCAGTTATTTGTCACTTTGTGCAAATGAATGGTGTTATCCCTGCTGTGCAAACTCTGGCTACTTTAAGGACAAATGAACTCAGGACAAGTTTGTGTCTTTGTGTTGTACAACCACTTGCAGACCTGCACAGGATAGCAGCTTTGAAATAAAAAGAGAACAAAAAGGAACTACAAACTTGATAATAATATATATATTTCAGAGCTCCATGTGTATTACCCAGCATTTTCCTTCCTGTTTTTAGTATGTTGATCGGTGCATTACATTAATTTATATTTTCTAAGGATGAAAATCTTTGTAAGCAATAAAATGTATGTAGGAAAGCCCAAATGTTAGTTTTGAAAGTGTTAGGGATACCATATTAAAAACAAAGAAACTTGTATTTACCAAAAGTGTATTATTTAATACCAAAGCAGTGTTATTGCAATATTTATTTCAGAGCCTGTTATCTTTATATGAACTATGCATGCATGGGAAAAAAGATTATAAGACATCCAGACTGAATAATAAACAAAGTAGTGATGGATATATTTATGTTTGCTTTGCAAGAAGTAACTGCTGATCGTAAAATAACAAAGGGTGAGAAGTATAGGGCATAAAACAAACTCAGCCCCAGAGTGGTAGATCATGGACATGCCTGTATGCAGAAGTTGACAAATTTAAGCAGAGTTGCAGACCCACAAACTCCATGTAGGCTTAAGTTCTGCTCAAGAACATTATGTAAACAGCTTCATTGTTAAAAAGTTTCGAACTCTAAGCAGCTAAACCCAAGCATCACAAAGTGCAAGGCTAACTGTTCATGGGATGTAATGATATTAACCAGTCAATGCATTTCTCTGAGATGTGAGAATCATGCAGCTTCATCTAGTCATCTAAATCACATCTAGGTTTGATACTTGTTTGAGTGGCACTGCACCTAATGAAACATTCATTGGAAGTATTCAATGTGTCTATTCAAAGATCAGGCTAGGCTTTTAGTTACAGTTAAAATAGCTGGTGATCAGCAGCATACCAAGACATTACGGACAATGTCATGCTCCCAATGATGTGGGAAGCAAATGGCCTTTTCTAGCTCCAACATAGCATGGTTCATAAGGACATGGATGGATGGGTTTGGTGTGGGGGGGACTTGAGTGGCTTTCACAGGACCCTGATCTTAGCTATTTAAGATAAACAGCTTAGTGTCTGACTTCACAATTGCTGTTCTCAAAAAATGTTAAAATATTCCTATAGACACACTTCCCTGAAGAAATGAAGCTGTTACGGCATGTGGTTGTACCGTGAAACATCATCTGATACCTGTGGTGGCAGTATTGAGCTGTCAGTCAGAAGTGTGACCCCGACCCTAAAGCTGTTGATGGTAGTATACTGACAGCAATAAACCACTCAAACAAGGAATAGTGACAAGTTAATCTACTGCTAGAACATATGCAAATTTTCAAACCTAATTATATCATATATATTTTTTATTATTATTTTTTTGTATTTAATCTAAGATAAGGACACCTAAATTCTTCCTCACTTGGAGTTTTACTACCTAGTTTTGGCAGCAAGTCATTTTTTGGGCACTTTTATGTGTCCCATTTAGATGTGTAAACAAATGCATTGCATAGACTTAGAGAGTTGTTGTATTGCATCAGCAGCAATGTAAATGATTAATTTTTATTTCTAAGGACGTCAAATGCAAATAAAAACGATCATAAAACCAGTTGTTTGGCTGTCAGACAAGTTTTAGCTGGTTTGACATTTGAAATCCTTCTAATGCACTCAAAGTAATCAAATTCTGCTAAACTTCTTTTAAACATCTTTGTGGTGACAAATGAATCTGATCTTGAATGAAAACCAAAACAAAATGTATTCTAACTTTATGCTTGTCCTGTTGGACTGTGCGTGCAGCTAGGCGTGCGTCTGTCAGAGTGTGTACATGCCCTCAGTGGTGTCATGTTACCAAAAACTAACCTCTCATCTGTCACCCTTCATCCTATGACTCATCAGAGGGGTTATCTATAATCAGTGAGTTGGTTTGCTTCATTGCTGTGCATTAAACCTGCAGCAGCAAGCAAAGTGACACATTTCCCATACAGGAAAAAGAAAAAATGATTCCCAGCGATGCTTAAATGTTAAAAAATACCATGGGCAAGTTGCCTAAAGTGGTGAACTGTTTTGTAAGTTTTGTTAATATACACAGTAAATACAACAGTTTTTTGTTTTTTTTTATCTTTATACAAAACTGTATTTAAAATAATAAAAAGTTCCATATCTTCCAGCTGTCCTTTACTAGAGGATTAAACCATTTAATAAAGAATAGACAAAAACAACCTAAAGACAACAGATTATTGATAGGTTATTTTATTCACTAGTCAGCACATGGAAAATAATACATAAATATCATTAAGAATTTACAAGAAATAAACTGGTCCGTCCTTAAAATGATAATTTTTTCAGAGGATATATTAGTTATCATTTTACCAACCATTTTCATGGTCTGTAATTTCTTAATCATACCTCTGTGACTATTATGCATTTATATTTATAAAGCTTCAATTTGAAGTATAGTGTAGTAAAGTCAATAACCTTAGCTTAACTTTCTGATAATGTAGACTACATAGTTTAATCTTAGGCAAACTCAGTTGTTTGACGATCAATACTCCATGTATTTTGTGCATAAATGTTACCACCTCAAGAATATAACAATCCTGAATTTCACGGTAAACGCCCCAGAAAGGTTGGTGCATTTTGTTATTAATTCAGCCAATAATTCTTTGATCACAGGCGTTATATATTAATGAAGCAAATAAGTTTCATCCCAAGGTGGTCAGATAATCAGCAAGTTTTCTTAAGAAATAAAGAAAAAACAGTCTAGATTATTATTTTAGTAAAATAACTCAGTACATTCAAGAATTATTTACGTTTTACTCAAATACACTCACACTGTAACACACTATAGCATACGAGGGTGTACCACCAGTACATAGACATAGCAGGGCTTCATGCTTCCGTAAGCTATTAATGTCCTTATGTTTCTTCTTTATATTTAGACCTGAAATACAACAGGTTTTTCGATTAACTATATATGTCGCATGATTTATATTTCAAATTTCCCATTTGAATATTTTTAGGACTTAATTTCTTTTACTGCTAGTCTTTCTTTTTGGTTTAATTTACTTTCAGTGTTTGATTTAGTTTGATTTAGTTTTGATTTAGTTAGTCTATCTTTAATTGTTTTGTAGAATCTTTCACATTTTTCTTTCTTTGTAACTTGCTTTGCTTGCATTTGGTTGAAGCTTTACCGATGATAAGACATTATATATTTACGCAAGGGTGACCTAAAACCAGTAAATTTATATATTTTAAATCTATGCAGAGAAAGCAATACATAACAAAAAGAAAGTGAACTGATTTCAAGGTAAGTTGAACTCTGTGTTCCAAGGTAACCTGAAAAGGAAAATGAATAATAACATTGTTTCTAACATATGCTGCACAGCCTCAGTGTTCCTTTGTACATGTTAATCCTAGAGACTACTCTATTATCCCAAAATAAAAGTGCTCTTTCTGTTAGATCAGTGGCCAGAGCTCTGACAGCTTAAGAAAAGTTTCATGAGATGCTCCAGATCCAAAGCAATAACCATGGTCAACAATAACACAGTGTCTTCAGACAAAAAGCTCTCTTAAAGGTACAGCTTCCCCTCTGTCCAAACCTCATTTGTAGCCTTTCAGTGAGCAGCTTGAAAAGCATCCTATCAGTGTGTGGCTCGATTTGAACAGTAAGAAATTTGGAGCAGCAACTGATGGGGATGTGTGGAATTTTCCCAGGCCAAACTTATGTAAGAGGCTCATCTAACATAGGACAGAGGATATGGTTCATATAGATAAAAATAAAACTGCAGAGAGAAAGAAGAATATCTAGAAAGCTGAAGAATAAATGCAATGAATGTGGTACCTATGTCGAAGGGGTGCATATTGATCATAAAAAGATAATCGGAAGGGGTGAAAGCTCAGGATGTGAATGCAAGTACAGTCTTGACTTTGCTTGTTGGAAGGCCTCTAATTTAGTCTGTATCATCTCAGGCTGAACCCTGTCACCTGGCTCTTACATCCAAGGCATGAGTCACAAACCGAGTCTGTCAGTCAGCAGATGAGTTGATGAGGTTTTATTAAAAAGAGGTGTGTCTTTCACTCTGACTCAATAATTGCTTCCTTCTGAAGACAGACAGGGATCAGCATCTGCTGTAAAGAACAGAGACGGGGCGACATGGTGCAGTGGGAGGCTGCCTGTTTTTAGAAACATACCAGCTGCCTGGATCTGACCGTCTGGGTGTTTGCCCCCACCCCTTCTGTACAGGTTAGGAGGCATCCCGTGCCAACAGAAGAACAGTCATTTTAGGAAACATGACTCTGCTTCCCATTCATAGTTCTTTCACAACCCTCATCACATGCTGAGACACAGTTCAATGTATTTCATGATAGTGGATGAGTGTGCGTTTTTGTTTCCGTTTCTTGATAAACGCTGTCCTCATCAGTAAAACAAATGGTTAGATGTAAGACTTGAGTTGAAACAGAAAATTTAATATTTCACATCTATTTACATGACAACCAAGTGTGTCAGAGTATTTGAACATGACTGTGATGTTAATGGTAAAACATGGATGGTTCTCAAAGTGAACAATACAACATAGCCATCTCGGGTTCTAGTCCAGACCCATGTCTTCCCCTCTTACTCTCTCTAATTTTTTTCTTTTCTGTCATTTTTAAATAAATTCTAGTTGTGGCACAAGAAAGCTGTGGAGATGATTAAGCATGAGTAGGTTAGAAAACAATATTCTAATTTTTAAAGATTGATGGTGAGATTTCTAGAGATAAATTCAGGACATCCCTTGAACAAAATCTGTAGACGTGAAAGTTTTTAATTCATTGGATCTTCTGTATCGGTCCATCATGCACTGGATCTGGAGAGGCCTCTAACTGAATTTAAAAGTCCTCTGAAGAGGATGCTCACTGTTGTCCATAATCTTCTTTACTTTATAAAGTATTCTCATTTGTGAAATAATCTGCAGAGGTTCAAGAGGAGATCTTAGAACAGAGCTGCAAAAGACTGGAATAATAGGTCACTTTGTAGTAGGATTGCCAGTAACAAGATGGACAATTTAATATCATTGACTATTCCAGCTTTGCAGTATTATATTGTTGCAAGTAGCTATGTCCAGATGCCATTGGGCATGAAGCAAGGAACACCCTGGACACATCAACTTTAAGAGCTGTGAAAGCTCTTCTGTTTAGGTGTAGGTCAAGAAAGCAAAAAAATAAAAATAAAATAAATGCATGTCCACACTGACATTCTGAAATATTAATATCTATATCACATTTACATGGACTGAGTATTGCACTTTTCTATTCATGCTGACAAGGAAAAGCCTGACATTTTACTTTACAGTGTCATTCACCATGGTGCATTTACTGATGTGCACACATTCATACAATGATAGGCAGATCAGTAGATTAAGTGGCTGGCCCAGTGGCACAGTGAAAAGTGATGAGGGGGAGTCCAGAATTATATTCAACCTTCTGATTTCAGCATAGATGTCCAGTCCAACCTCTGAGACAGTCATCAGATGCGATGAAAAAATCACAAAGATTAGACCATTTGGCCTGTCAAGTTGCTTTGGATGCTGCCTTGAGGTATAGGCGGTTGTAGAGTGTTATCGGCCTTGGCACATGTAAGGAGCCAGATATGGTATGCCCGATGTGCCTAAACAGTACATTTATAAAACAGAAAGAAAAAAGTATTATGCAACCAATGCAGCGGATTGTTAAAGTGGGTGTTACTTATTCTTTCATTGGTCATATCTTTGTCTAATTCTTTCAAACAACTGAAACCACTTAGTTAGTATTGCAAATTATATACTGTTCACTCAGAATGAAAAACCCAACTATTCTTTGTCTTTGCCCTGATCTTACACAATAAAAATCTTGTTTTTCTTGTTTATCAGGTGTTGAATCACACCATATATAAAATTACCCAACAGGACAGAGATCTGCTTGAATAGTCTGTTTTAGTTTGAAAACTAAGATGGGTGCTTAGGTCCTCATACAAAAACAACATAATTTAGCATAATGCTTTACCATGAGCTCTGACTATAGCTTATTTTATCTTCAATGGTTGCTCTTTTAAGAAACAATATATACCTAAGCTGTGCTTAAATGACCACCAATCAATGCCAAGTAATTATATAAATATATGGTAGGTTAAAATTGAAGACATTTATTTTTAATTTTCTTAGAATGGTGACCCCCATAGAGGGAAACATTAATTATTGCCATTTAACCCAACCTGGTTGCATGTGCAATCCTAAGTTTTCTCTGGGTGCTCTTGATTTCTTCCCACACTCACAAAACGTGCCGTTAGAGTAATTGGTCTCATTAAATTGCCAGGATTCAGAGGGTGAATGTAAGGTTTGACATATAAAATGTTCTTTTATCTTCTTATTCAGTGTGCATATCAACCCATGCTACAGACAAATTATTCATGGAGGTCTGCCTGTTCTCTTTTTGTTTTTTCAGGGTGCTTGAGTTTATAATGGTTCAAGTTAAGCTAATTGGTCACTCTAAACTGCCCTTGGTAGTAAGAACATGTGTGCATGGTTGTGTTTCTGTGCTGACCCTGTTATTATCCACCAACCTTGCATAATTTTGCCTAACACATTACTCATGGAACAGCTCCTCCAACCCTCAATACCGACAACTGTTTAAGTAGGTAGAAAAACTAGGTGAGAGATAGGCTGAGAAAAGTAAAAGAAATAAAAGATAATAGATGGTTTTCAGTGAAACGCTTCTATGAAACTGAGCAACATTAGCCTCAATATGGATTAGTATGTTTTCTAAAGCAACAAACAACACAAGGCTTGTAGGCCAGAGTGAAAATATGTCTGTACAACTTCAACTTGTCAATTTATATTGTCTGCCTTTTTTTTATCAGGGCAATTGAATTTGTCTTCAAAACATTTTGACTTGAATATTCTTAAAAGTTAAAATGTTGTTTTTTTTTTGTTTTTTTTTTGCTATCAACGCCATTATTGGAAAATTGAAATACGTAATTGTTTAATTTTATAATTTTTTTCCCTCAGCATCAAAGTATGTTTATTATATCCCTTTTCCAATGGCCGAAAAATGTATAAACCCGAGAATAATTGGCTCTTAGTGGCAATGTGAACAGCCAAATTACCCAGCAAGTAACCAGTGTTACAAATGCCTCGGCTCTAATCCGCATGCTGTGGGAACACCAGACCCACGCCAGTTGCTTCTGATCTAACAAGCCGAAACCACTGTTTACATTCGATAAACATGGTGCAGCGCTGGTAAGAGAGATTCGGACAGATAAAAGAGCAAAACATGAAGTTCACTTACAATGCCCTTGCTTCCTTTCATGTCACTCTCCATTGTTTACTTTCCTGATTTCTGTTACACTGGTGACAGCATCAATGCTAACCCAGTGTGTGTCACCAGACATGCAGCAGCGGGGGGACAGAGGCCACATAGCTTGCCAGTGAGGGGTTAAACCCACCTTTTTTGCCAGTAGGAAGGGAGCCAAATACTGATTGTTCGCGGGTCAAGGTATGCTTGAAAAACAGGCTTTTAAGTGGGTATTCAATGGTAAAGAGGCTTTAGGTCTTCTCCCTAAGTTTTTTTTTGCTTCCTTCTGCTACAACTATTCCACATCTACTCTGACTAGCTGGTTAGCTTTTTTCTCAACACCTACCTCTTTTTAGAGGTTAATTCATTTCATTTGCACCTTGACACATAGGGTTCTTTTGAATACTGCAAATCGTGGGGCAGTCGTGATGAAAAGTGCTGTCTGAATAGTGCCGGCAATAAAGAAGGAGACTGGAAGAGGAAACAGGATGCTTCCTTTCAGTAGTTCATTTAGCATTGTAATAATTTAGTTTCCAATTGTGTGATTGTATTTAAATTCTAAATATGAGCATTTGTTATCCTTCCTTTACCAAAACATATGTATTCATTGCTATTATTAAGGAGGAGTGTAGGCCTAGTGGTTAGGGCGTAGAGCTTGGAATCCTGAGGTTCTGGGTTTGAGCCCCACCCC
The DNA here is from genome assembly GCF_000732505.1 of Cyprinodon variegatus. Lineage (NCBI taxonomy): Eukaryota > Metazoa > Chordata > Actinopteri > Cyprinodontiformes > Cyprinodontidae > Cyprinodon > Cyprinodon variegatus. The sequence goes on along the minus strand of NW_015150639.1, from coordinate 835,929 downwards.
CACAGACTGGAAGACAGGTCAGGTAAACAGATCAGAACAGAGCTGGCTTCCTGAGCAAAGAGCGTTAACCCAACACTGCTTCCTGGGCGCCGCACAATGGCAGCCCACTGCTCCCCTAGGGTATGGGTTAAATGCAGAAAATGAACTAGGTTTGCTGTACTTGTGACAGTGTAATGGCAGCAAAAAACGCTGGGGAAAAAAATCTTATTACCACTCTCAACTGCTTGTGCCACCCAGAGACTCCCCGATGCTGAAGTCCCAGAGGTTTGAGGAAATCTAGGAGATCAGAACCAAGCAAACAATGGAAGGCAGGATAATCCAGAGGGCAAAGCCAAAGCTGATGTCAAAGACATGCTCAGGAGTCAGAGCCAGG
>NW_015150639.1:831276-834715 GCF_000732505.1 Cyprinodon variegatus | reverse complement strand
TGACAGAACGGGTCAGGATCAGGCAATTAGGAACACTCAGTTACACTAGAGAACTCTCACCAAAGGCTCAAATAATCTGGCACTGATGACTGGTTTAAGGCTGGTTAAATAGAGGCTGAAGCAGGGGGACAAGATGAACAGTAATGGGAACTGGGCGGAGCTAGGCAGGTGAATGAAATGAGTAATCATCATTAGTGCCAAGATCATGACAGGTTGTTGAACATGCAATCTTCTCATTTAAATGGGGCGGAACCAAACTGGTTTGCACATCTAAACACTAGCACAGCAATCCTTGTAGATCATTCATAACACACCCACTTATTGCACGTGATAAGGAAAATTTTACATTTTGTTTAGCTCCCCTTATTTGGAATCTTTGAAGATCAGGCAACTAGTGTGCAGAGGTTACCAACCTCCTGCCGAGTCAGTTACAGTCAGATCAGTGCAAGAATATTAATTCAAGAGCTGCATGGACTGCGTTTCATGGAATGGATGCAGTGGTGTAAATCATGCCTTCTCTGGCCTCTTGAGCAGTGGAAAGTATGTTTTCTGGAAAGACAATGTGGGCGTCTTTTTCAAGAGCTGAGCCTGGCACATTAGTTTCATTTAAAGGAACTCTCATATTTCTTCATACCAGGAGATTTTGGACAATTCCATGCTACCAACTATGAGGGAACCTTTTGCAGATGGCTCCATGCTCTTCAGAAATGACTGTGAAGCAGCTAACAAAGCAAAGTCTGTTGAGATAGGGATAAGAGTTTGGAGTGAAAAAGCTTGCCTAGTTCTCAACTAGGAACCGTGCTAGTGTGTTGGGTAAGCTCGGTACGGATCGGTTTTCAGAGGGTAGTGTAAATTGTGCTTATGTATAGCTTGCTGCAAAGCCCCCCACCAATACAATGTCTGTCAACAGAGGCTTCAAAGTGACTGACTGTAATATCTTAAGCCTACAGCATTATTTTCCTATGTAAAAGTTTTTTTTTGCAGCACAGCTTTACAACAGGATAAAGCGGGAGACGACGAGTACGAGTACGAGCTTTACAACATTTCTATGCTTTTAACATAAATAACATTTTTTTATTTTTAGTCAAACCTTTTGAAATAAAGTTTGTAAAATACAATTTGCACAGGATAAGCATTACCTGGGGACCACATGTATTAGATAAATAACTCCCCTATGTCTGTGGGGGAGTAACAGTATCCTGATAATATTTTTACTGGTTTGTCTTAAATGAAGTTATTATTTAATTTATTTATTAGTTCAAAAATGTATTACTTCTTTCATTTATGTATACAAGTTGTTTTTAACATTTATATGGAGGGAAGAGATAAAAAGAAACACTAAAGTCAGCTGTGCAGTAAATGCACAGCTGAAAAATTAGCACTATTGTTGTCTCACATTGGCTTTGTGTCTTATAGATCTCGTCACCCTAGATCCACCATTTACTCCGTATCTTCAGCCTTTTTTTTGACATGCTATATGTAAAATGGGTTTGCTGGCCCTGAAACAAAAATAAATAAATACATTTTAGAGTTTTTCTCAAGATTAATGTTAAATCACAGACGATGTCTTTACAGAAAAAAACCAAAATGTCCTTATAAAGAAGAAAAAAACTGTTGTTTGATATAACCATAGGATGATACACATATTTATTTTCAATTTTCAATTTCAATTTTAGGAATTTCTGTTCCTGCAGACAGGTAAGACAGATTTAAAGCACTTTTTTTTAGAAAAAACAAAAAAGAATTAACAATCTCGGATTCACATGTAAAATAATATAATATAGTGTACCTTTTTTTTTTTTTTTACATGTGTTTTACTTTTCATGGTTTCTCTTAAGTAAACACATTCTGAGAAAATAAATAGTTTTTATATATTAAAAAATATAAAGCTAACTAATTGGTTCTACATTATTAAGCTAGTACATTATTTTTTTTAGGACTGTAGGATAGTTTTTTAGGATTTTGACATCATAATGGACCATGAAAAACACAGATTGACCTTCACAAAGCCTCAGAAGGGCAACGTTTATATGCAAAAAGTAAACCTGTACTTAAAAATTATGTTTTGTTTTTATAATGTGTTTTTAAAATGTTTTCTTGTTGTTGGCATTCATATAAATACACTGGCGTGATAGTTTAGTATACATTTGATTGGTTTTTGGTATACGTCTGTTTAGATTTAGCCAACGCAGAGACGCAACCGAGCACGAAGGCTTGTGGATGCAGATTCCTAGCCAAGCAGGCAGGATCACAGCTAGCAGAGTAAACCAGGGTTGAACATACACCAGACACTTTTTGAAGGGTGGGCTTGAGATTGAAAAGCTGCACATCAGGCTCACTCCACTCAGACTGTTAACTACACGCTCAGCTTGGCGGGACAAAAAACAAAGTTGAAACCTTGTGTAAAAGAATGTTCTTATTTTGAAGAAACTCATCTGATAGAATAATGTTTCAATCATTATAGACGGCATTGGGTATTGTTTTCTCTGAATGATTTACACTGTTAGTTTTCCAACACACTAAAACAAAGTGGGCCACAAAGTTCAATGTTGGTCTCATCTAAGAGTAGCACCTTCTCCAAAGTGTTTGCTGTATCCCCCACAAAGGTACAGACAAGCCATAAATAGTATTACATATGGCTTTCTGTCTCAAAGGGTGTGTTGCTTACCATTAAGCACAGATGTGGAGTAATGTACAACAAGTAAGCTGTGTTTCCATCAATGATTTTTTTATGCCCATTTTTAAGTATTTCAAAAGATGAGCTTGATGGAAACAGAAAAACTTTTTACAATAGCTTAAAGGTATATAGAAGGATGTTTTTTTTCCAGGTGGATCATCAAAATAAGTAGTTGTCCTCATTGTCAATCATTCTGGTGATATGTTTAAGTAAAGGTTGTCTTACATGCTCGTCCCCATCTTACCAGTGGCCTGACATAGCAGAAAAAAATCTATTGTTCTTTTGGAAAGTAAGCTTGTATACGCGATCAAACAGCAACTTTTAAACAGAGTGTGCACGAGGAGAAATGGGCTCGTGCATGGTCTCACATAAGTGAGATAGCACGAGGCGTTCCCTTTCGGGAGCAGGTACAGGGTTGTGCATGTAATTTTTTTTTTAATCCTTCACTATACCTTTAAGGTGGTTACTTGAATAAGAGTAAATGCACTAAAGAGGAGATGGAAAAACAGAAAGGTCTGACTTGGGGATCCCTCATGTCAAGACTGATCACCTGTCTTGAATGCAAGCATTAGAATCACACTTCTCTCTCTCTCAACATCACCAGATGGCATTTACCAATAGTGTACAGTACAACTTGCCAAAATGTAACACATTCGTTAAAACTTTGGTGCTTTACTGATCTGTGGTCAATGCTAGCTTGCTAACTCTATTTCCAGTTTATTACAGCCAACGTACCTAATACTTACTTAAAGGAGAAGTTCA
>NW_015150639.1:823939-825815 GCF_000732505.1 Cyprinodon variegatus | reverse complement strand
GAAAACTGAAAGACATCTTCTGCCTCCATATACAGTATCTGTTTACTAGAGTGTGTTAAATTCATGTTAACATGTATTTAAAGACATTTCAATTAGTGGAAAAAATTGCAAGGGGGGAATATGAAAAAAAGTCTAATCAACTAAACCTTTTGCAAACGCAATGCAGTAGGTCTCTGAACCCCCTAGGGGTTGCGGACCCCCTGTTAATGACCTCCGCCCTAGAGCATTGCTTTGGATCTATCTATTGAGTAAGGTTCAGTATTCGAGAGACCGCTCTGCTGGACCCACGCCAGCCGAATTCAGACATATATTTTACGAAGTGTACACAAGTCTATGAAAAGCAAAAAAGGCAATGGTAGCTCTAAAGGTAGTTCTAAGGAAAAAGTAATACAAATTGTTATAGTCTAACCCCAAAACCACAACAAATGAAGGGCCACAAAACATGGGATAACTTAAAATTAGGTTTATCTAACAAACAATCAAATAAAAAAACATATCTGGATGGAGGGAATAAAGCCAGGGAAGGAACGAGAAAGAAGAGAAAGCAAGATGAACGGAAGGGTGAGAGAAATTGTGTTCTAGGAAATGGTGGATCTTAAAGGCCAAATCCCAAACTGCCCCTTATGTACAACCCCTTCGCCATCGAATGTCAAGGCAAGGCAAGGAAAGTTTATTTGTATGACACAATTCAGTAACAAGGCAATTGAAAGTGCTTTAAATAAATTAACCCTCTCATGCATTAATTATGATAAACTCAGTAAGGATTTGTGCACAAACTGTTTTAAACATCCTTAGGAATGTTAAACGAGGTTTGAAAAAAAAGTTTCTATCATTATTATTTAAAAGAAAAATTTATCTGTTCACTCATGTGTATTGTATGCATTTTATACTGTAAAAAAATCAATATACCAACAAATAGTTAGTTTTACATTTGTAATATGGTTTTCTCTAGGAATGGTGGTTCCTCTACTTCACTGTATAAACTGAAATAGCCAAGGTGTTTGCTTTTTTTCACTGTCTGTCAGCCATCTTGGTTTCACAGGCTTTTTTTTCATTGCAATAATCGACAATAAGATTCAATATCTTCCACTAAATTGGGCTATACTAATAAGTGCTCGAAAGAAGGCATGTATATAGAAAATACACTTTTTTTTTAAAACTGTACACTGTAACAATCACTATGCATGAACTAAACAATAAAACAAAAGGAAAATAAAAGCATAATAAATGCAAGTAAAGAAAAGAACATGATAAAAAAAATGTAGCAAACAAATAAAACAGCTAGACCACATACTTTTACAGTCTTCTGAAAGTTTTTTCCACCTAATTGCACCATAGTAACTAAATGCTCGTTCTCCGTGCTTGGTTCTCGTTCTGAGTGTACAGAATAGACTTAAACTCAAAAACTTGAGTGGTCTGGAAGGTTGATACACTGACAACAAAACTGTTATGCATTTAGGTGCTGTTCCATTCAGTAATTTATATATTGACAAAAGGATTTTAAAGTATTTTCTCTGTTACAGGAAGCCAGTAGATGTGCTCTACATTCTTAGTTCTAGTGAGAACACTGCCAGTAGCATTTTAGATCAATTTCAGCTGATGGACTTTTTAGACAAACCTATGGCGGCACTGTTGTAGTAATCAATTCCATTAAAGATAACTGTTCAAGTACTTTTTCTAGATCCTGTTTGTGTATTAGTCCTTTAATCCTAGAAATGTTCTTCAGCTGATAAAAAATGCTTTTATGTTGCTCTGAAGGTTCAGGTCCGAGTCCATCCTTAGGTCTGAGTCCATCATGACACTGTCATGATGGGTTACTGAGAGGCCCAAGATGCAGAATAAAAGTTTAACAGGTTTATTGTTTCACGAAGCACAT
>NW_015150639.1:821296-822404 GCF_000732505.1 Cyprinodon variegatus | reverse complement strand
AGCTCCCTCCAGCCAGTGTCTCCATTCCTCCAATGCCAGCTTGATGGCCAAGAGTTCACGGTCTCCAACGTCGTAGTTCTGCTCTGCGGGGGAAAGTCTACGAGAGAAGAAGGCACATGGATGAACTCTTTGATCCGTGTCGAGTCTTTGAGATAAGACTGCCCCCACACCAGAGTCGGAAGCGTCTACTTCGAGGATGAATTGTTTAGATGGATCGGGCTGGATCAGCACAGGAGCTCTGGAAAACAAAGTCTTAAGTTTATCGAATGCTGTTTGTGCCTTGGGGGTCCATTGGAAGGTTCTTTTGATCGAAGTTAGAGATGTTAGTGGAAGAGCTGTCTGACTATAGTTCCTGATGAATCTTCGATAAAAATTGGCGAAACCAAGGAATCTCTGCAGCTGCTTACGGTTTTCAGGAACCGGCCACTCCAAAACTGCCTTTATTTTATCTTCAGAAGGCTTAACCTGCCCGCCCTCGAGCACAAACCCCAAAAAGGTGACTGAAGACTGATGAAACTTGCATTTCTCGGCTTTGACAAAAAGTTTGTTCTCTAGTAATCTTTGTAACACCAGGCGGACATGTTTCTTATGCTCAAAATGGTCTTTAGAATAAATGAGTATGTCATCAATGTAGACGAACACGAACACATTCAAAAAGTCTCTGAGAACGTCATTTACCAAGGCTTGAAAACATGCAGGGGCATTAGTTAGACCAAAAGGCATAACCAAATATTCAAACTGGCCCAAGGGAGTCTTAAAGGCTGTTTTCCACTCATCTCCATCTTGAATCCTGAGGAGGTGGTAAGCGTTCCTTAAATCAAGTTTGGTGAATACAGTAGCCCCTTGGACAGGTTCAAATGCAGAAGCGAGTAATGGGAGAGGGTACTTATTTTTAATAGTTATTTGGTTCAGGCCTCTGTAATCAATACAGGGTCTTAGTGAACCGTCCTTCTTGCCAACGAAAAAGAACCCTGCACCCAACGGAGAAGAAGATGGGCGAATTATTCCGGCAGCTAAAGATTCATTAATATATTTTTCCATGGTTTCTCGTTCAGGTTTGGAAATATTATAAAGTTTGCTGCTGGGAAGGGGAGCTCCAGGTAATAGC
>NW_015150639.1:816138-819268 GCF_000732505.1 Cyprinodon variegatus | reverse complement strand
GAATCCAATGGCAACAAAGGTTCTCAGAGATGCTAGGCTTAGGTGCTAACCAACTGGATTTAACACTGCGGCGTCGAGGCAAGGTCTGAAGACAGCTTATATACTGTGGATCCTCTGATGATGAGATGCGCCTCAGGTGTGTCAAAGGCTCAGCTCAGGAGGATCCATGGCGAACTCTGCTGGAGAGAGATGGAACTTCTCCAGCTCCCAACAGAAACCAAGATTTCAGCCAGAATCATTGTGTGCTAGCTCTGTATCTCTCCTCCTTTGGTCTAAAGATAAATACCTCAGTTCTTTTTTTTTTTTTTAGCAAATCCACATATGGATCTGTTTCATGCATTTACCCAACACTCTAGTGGGTTCATAGTCACCTGGTGTCATTGAAATGTGCTGTGTGTCGTCTGCATAGTTATGATACCTGATCAGGTTGTTTGCTATAATCTGACTTAAAGGAAGCATGTAGTCCTTAATTGTGCCAGACCTGCAAAGCTTTTTGTCCATTTTCATTTGGAAGGTTGAATTTCATCCAGCAGCAGCTTAGCAGTCAGGCTAGCAGCAACCAGGGCTTTCTTTGTGGTTCACACCAAGGCAGGCTTTCTCATCCAGTCTGGCTCTATAAGTTCTGAAACTCAAGAGAAATGTGTACAGAAAGTACAGTTTGGTTCTGAAAGGTCACCATGATGACTTATCCTTGATAATTTTGGAGATCTGGGTCTTTTTGGGCCTGGGTCTCCATTTTGGTGGAGTCCCTTCCAATGTGGATCCCAGGCAGCTTTGCGAGGGGGAAAAAAAATGGAGGAGGGAGGGGGGGTCACACCTCTGGGGGTTGCCATGTGACTTGCCTTTGGAGAGAGTTGCAGGAAGCGGGGTTGCAGAGGTCTTACGGCTGTTTTATCACCAAAGCTGCGTCTCTTCCCTGGTCATCATGTCAAAATGAAACATGGACAGCATGTGGAGGACCAAATGTGAGGTGGCTTTATGTGCACAGGTGAGCTGTATTAAGTAATTTGCTTGTTTTTGTGCATCCATGGCAATGTCTTGCATAACTTACCTTAAGCTCACAGCAACAAACTGCCAGAGGGTTATTGTGACAGATAATTGAATTATTGTCAAGTCAGCACTTTAATATTTCTGTACAGAAAATACATTACTATATNCAGAGGGTTATTGTGACAGATAATTGAATTATTATATAGGCTGCACCTTAATATTTCTGTACAGAAAATACATTACTATATAATTCTTAAAAAGTTTGAGAAAATATATTTTTTATTGACTTTAGGCCAGAAATAATATTCATTTATATTTATACATTGATATCTGTTGGACCTCAATGTTAGTTTGAAGATTTTTATTTTTGTTAAAGTTGGTTTTCATTTTTTCTATAAATTGCATTTTTTATTTCTGTCTTTAAATAGGATCTACTTGTTTTGCAAAGTGGCTTATTTCAACTAATTTTGTACAGAGATGGATTTGAGGGGTAAAAAAGAGCATAACTTTATACTCGAACTAAGCTGACTTTTTTTTAGCAGTTAGTAAATTAATGGGACAGGTTTTCATTTAAAATCCTTATAAAACATGCATCTTTTGCATTTTTTAGAGCTTGAATAAGCTCTTGTTTTAAAACTGGAAGCAAGTTATACAACCATGTTGTGTAGAAGAATGATTCTGTTACAGTAGGCTGGTTAATCTGAAACTAATGTACCTGTGCAGGGTCCTGTGTGGCTGTTTGAGTTTAAGATAAAGAGACTATTGAGGTGATGCGTGTGTGTGCGCATAAGGGGGTACATGTTCTGAGAATAAAGTGGTCGGTTGACTCCACTGGAATGTGGAGCTGACTCAGTCTGTCTGTCAGCCATGGCCTTGTTCCCTTTGTGAACTTATTCACACACTACATCCATGTCGGGGTGGGGTGGTGGGTGGGAGGTTGATGTCGGTGCCGCGATGTTGCCTCATGCCAGACTTCCGGCATTACTCTTGGAATATCAGGAACAAATCTTCAGAAACTGCAGGGAAAGCACCGGATTTTGCTCATCCAACATATTTAAATCAGTCAAAGGCATAAATGTCTATTTCTAATTTTTAGTAAACAAACTAAATAAGGCGCAAACCTAATTTTTAAAACATTCAATTTCATCATGTTTTTTGGGATTATCTGCCCGAAAGTGGCTAATTTTTGAGAAGTCAAATAATAAATACAAATAATCCTGAAGATTCTGTTTGCAAATAATTCCACTGCTTTGAAGAACCATATACAAGCTTTAACTACAGCTGCAAATCTTATGGGGTTAAGTCTCTACCTGCCTGCAACACTTGAAATAAGCATGACAGAGACTCCTGTGCACATAACCAGTATTTAATTGCAAAGGATGAAAAAAGACTGGCAGGTATATAAGTCGTAGATGACAGGACAAAGCGGAGGCTGGGAGCAGACTAATTGAATTTCATGATTAAGGGAAATCCAGCATGTGTCATAAAGCGGGACAGAAGGACCCAGTATTCAGTTGAGACAGTCAGTGGGATAATTCAAAGTGTTTATTTAAAAAATAAATACATGCTCAGTGGATAAGAAGCAGAACATGATCAGGAAATCAAGAACACTACGACAACGCTTAAACCCTCCCTCACCACTGGCCCCCCAAAGAATGAGAAAATGAACAAGGGCTTCAACAACAATCTCAAACTCAATTATCTGGGCCAGATATCTGGGACTGACCCATATATAAAGAAGCAGGAGCAGGTGGATTAGATGAGTGGTAATTGGAAACCTGGCAGAGTTAGGCAGGTGAGTAAAATGAGCAATTAGGCCAGCCCTTAGAGCCATGGTCATGACAGTATAAAAGTCTAAAAGATAGTGGTGGACTGAGGTAAGAAGCAAGAGGAGTCACAGGAATTAATACAAAAATTTAGATTTTATTTTTAACCCAAAAAAGAAACTTACAAAAAATACATGGGTTCAAGTCTTACAAGAGGCCAAAAAAAAAAAAAAAATGTAACTCAAGCAAACTGTGCCCAAACTAACTGGCTGCATAAACAAACATAACTGACCTAACAAAGAAATGAAACACAAGGGTATATATATATATATATATATATATATATATATATATATATATATATATATATATAC
>NW_015150639.1:801322-813348 GCF_000732505.1 Cyprinodon variegatus | reverse complement strand
TATATATATATATATATATATATATATATATATATATATATATATATATATATACACACACACACACACACTAGCTGATCAGACCATTAACAACAAAGGGGTATTAAACAATAACAAATTAAAAACATTGGCAGTACAGTTAGATTTGGCAAAACTAATCTACATCTTAGAAAAATGAAAACACACCAACCGCAAAACAAATCCTAAGTAAAAAATGCAAAAATTAGGAAAAGAAAATTCAAATTCCCCCCTTTTAGCAGCAGCTGATGGAACAGTCCAATTTCCCCCTCCTTTAGCAGATCTGAGCCCTGGCTGCCATTTTCTGTCTGGCCAAACTCCTAGACACCATAGAAGGTAAGAAACAGATTAGTGAGAAGAATAGAAAGAAATATGAATGAGAGCAAACAAATACATTGAACTAAATGTGTGTGCTTAAAAATAGAACACATGAATTTGAACTAAGAATAAAGTTTTATTGCAAACTAAAGTATGTGTATGGATTAAATAAATAAAGGTGCATGTATAGAACAGACTTAAGGTGTGGCCATGGGTTTGGCCGTCACAGAGATAAAGCAGGGCTTGACCTAGAGAGGTCAGTGTATTCTGACTTAATCTGTTTCACAAGGGCAAAATCAGGTTAAATTGGCACAGTTATATCAAGTAAGCAGTAAGTAATAGTTTAACCGATGGATTAATCAAAATACCTCTAATTTAGCAAGAACACTCAAGGCCCAGTGGTGGTGTCTGAATGTTTGCTATAAGTGCTATCCAAGTGATGCTGCAGTAAGGAAGGGGCAATGATGAGGAATCAGTATGCCTCCTAGCACCAATTCAATTAGCACCTAATTACCTTCTTCGCTGCCGCTAGCAGCTTTATGGTTTCCCACAATCCTCTGCATAAAGAAGGATTAATGCACAGGTTAGCTCAAGGGGTTTAACAAAAACGTATTATCTCTTCATAAATACTCAGAGTGACACATGCTAGTACTGTATATTCATATGTTTTTGGGTTTTACAACAGAGAGCTTTAGGTATAGATGTTCTTTTATTTTTTGTAGTTCCTATATAGATCTTTTGTGTTGGTCCTAAATTTTCTGCTAGTAGTATCTTCTGTTATGCATTAAAACATGCTGAAAATCTTAACAAAGCCAAGTTTTGCCACAAAATCAGAAGTAATATGGCAATAAAATGATTAACTGTTTAGGAGGGATTCTACGGTATTCCAAGTGACATGAATTGAGCTACACTTCATGAAACAAATTTAGGAATAGGTGGATTTCTTTTTTTCAGCTTTTGAGAGAAGATTCCTTTATGTTATTAGTGCACTGGAGTGCATGAAATGGATTTTGTTCACAGAAATTCCCCAAGTTTAAGTAATAATGGATTATGTCTAGGCCTATCAAATACATTCATTTATTATCTGGAATAAATTAACTGAACACATCTCATGCTTAAAATGATCTATGATGCTAATTACATTGTTAGCAGCATCAAGGCTCAGCCCATGACTCCCAAATAAGCCTCCCTTTGTTTAAGTTAAGGGTAGACTTTTCTGCTGCTGTGAATTCTGAAAATAACATAATTTTCTACCAAAGAAATCTAATAAATCATATTAGCTGTTTGGCAGTGTTTTTAATGCAATATGCTATTTATGATGCACCCAGGTTTTAATCCCCGGTCTCCCGCTTTGAAAAAAAAAATCACTTTTTTAAATTTACTTATTTCTGTCTTGCTGCTATTTTTTCTGTCTATTTTATTTTCCTTTTACTTGATTCATGTCTTCAACCCTATTTATCTACCCCCCCACCCTTTTCCATTTTTGCATGCATTTTTGCCTCATTATGTAAATGAGGAAGGGATGGCCTTAGGAGGATTGGTTGGTTAAACTGCATCTAAATGCTACCTGGCCTGCTACAGTCACTACAAAGATGGCTACCTTCTATGACGTTATCAGTTAGCTGAGCTGACGCATTAAGGAGCTTTATTCAAAAACAGTGTATGAATTCCTGACTTTATTTTTAGTGTGGTTGGTATTAAAATAATTTGTGTTTTTTGACAGCAAAATTTACTCTAAAATGACAGGATTTTCCAATAAGACCCAATCTGTGTACAGCGATCAGATTAATGTTAGTGAGTAATGTAGTTGGAAGTCACCACTGATTGCAGAGATTAGACCTTGAATCTTTTTTGAATCAGTTGCACATCTCATCCTTTGTAGCTATATGATTTATCTGCAGTCCTCTGATGATGCAGATGCTGGCACGCCAAAAAGATAAGTGCAGGAAACACTTTAATCTCTGGATCAACTGAGCTTCTTTTTGCTCACTTTAAAAGATTAGAACAAGTAAATGAAATTCAAAAGGAGTGCTTAACTTTTGTGTTGCTTGTAGGGTTAAAAGAATTTAAACTATACAAGTTCTCTTCTGAAATATCCCTTTAAATAGTCAATAGGTTTCTTAATTGTGTTTCTTATTATGTCTCTTTGTTGATTTGTAGTTGAAGAAGTTACTCTGATACTTGAAGATAGATTTATTTTTGTATCAGACCTTTAACCTAACAAGAAGGAACCCAATTGAATGAATGTTTGAACGTCAGTGTCTTTTGTCTTTTAATCATTGAGAAAATAATAAATTATTTTAAAAAAAAATCACAGATCTCTTATAATAAAATCTCTAGCTGCTGAAAGCAGAATTTGAATATTTGTTTGCCAAACTGCTGTCATTTATCCAAAGAACCTTTTGTATTAAAAACCTGTGTCCCTTACCAACATAACATTCACATAATGTTATATTTCCTATAAAAGATAGGTGGAAATGCAATAATATGGACATTTCTTGCTCTTTACATGTCAAGATTTAACACTGTCAATCAACTTTTTCATTTCTTGAGTAGTCAGTTATTCACTCAGCCATTTATTTATTTATTCTTAGTTAATTTAATCATTTGTTTTTTGTTTTATGTTAATGATGAATCATTAAGAAATAACAAGAGAACAAAACTTACTGAGGACGTCCTTAAACGTCAATTCGTTGGTTAATGAATACTTTTATCCAGGTGTTTCTAACTCTGAGATAGTATCTCTCATAGAAAACAGTAGTTTCTCAGTGTTTGAGGTATTTCATATTTCTTCCTTCTTCTTTTTGTACTCTCAGTCAAATGTTGTATGAAATCATCCCTAAAATGTTTTTTTTTTTCATAGCTGTTTTTAGCACTGGACTTAAAAGTAACAATTTCATAACTTTTTTTTTTTTTTTTTGCTATATGATTGTAGATGAATCACAAACACCAAGCATAACTTTGCATGACCTACTGTATATTCACTAAACTTCACATTTATAGGCACAGTTAGTAAAGATATATAATATGCCTCAAGAAAAATCAGTCTTCAGTGTAATAGCATTATTTAATGTCCTTATTCCTTGAAGTTTAATGCTGCCCTAGATGTCTATCTCCCATAGCCGTTCTTCAAAATGGGAAAGACGAGAGGACATGCTATTTAAGTTAGTCCCGCGTGTGTTGAACTTCAGTTAAAGAAATTAGAAGATGACCACGGGTAAAAGATCCACTCCTCCATATCTACAGTCAGATTTGGGTGTAGCACATTGTCATAGTAAGGAGGATATTAAGAGATTACATTAAGAGCGACGTCATTCATCTAAAGCAAAATATTCTGGGACTAATAGGGCTTTCTCAGAAACCTAAATTACCTTTCAACTGTAAATAGACATACAGTGAACATATTTTGAACTTATATGCTAATCTAAATGATTATAATGTTAATCATACCTCCCTGTGAGATAATTGCTTACCAATCATTTTCAATGCTACCTTTCTGTTTTAATTAGTGCTTATTTTTGTAATATTCACTAAATATATTAATTGTCAGGGAAATTAGATGTTGTTGTTACTCACATTATCACAATGCATATTACCAGTTATTACTATTTTAAATGCAAATCATAACTGATGTGAATCAGGTGCAATACTTCCAGGCAATATTACCGACTAATATTTTTTCCCTACCAATTATCAGACGTAAGTACGATCATCTTATTTGATTTACTTTTATCTTTGGTAATGAGCTCAAGCTTTTGGTTGTTGAAAGGGCTCCTTGCCATCACCTTAATATTTACCTTTCTCCACAAATTCTTTGCTGCAATCAATCGGGGAAACTTGCCAGGCTACTTCAAAGTATCCGGGGTTTTTTCTAATTGGAAGAAACATGTTGGTAAAAAGAAAAGATTTATTTAAATCTTCATCTGAAGGGGGTTGAATCATTATGGGCCTAAAAGCTATCATTGATCAGTATTTAAAACAGAAAAACTTAATTGGAATATTGAAAAAAATTGAATAAATCATGAGCTTTGTTTTGTTTTTTTCCTGCCAGAGATGTAATGCAGCTTGTGTTATTTCTTATACAGGCACTGACTCTTCATCTGCTTGATCTTTAAACTGCATATGTCTGCATTGGCCACATTGGAAACTCTGTATAACACATATTTCTGCATCTCATCTGATATTTGGGTTCTTCAGAATATGGAACTCTTCTTTATCTTTTCCACAGCTCAATTGGTGTTGGTTCCAAACTAAGCACCAATTGGTGAATGGAAGTTTGTGGCATGAAAAGCAAACAACTCATGGCACACACACTCCACACAAACATACCCCTTCCACACTACTTGAAGTCTGGGGCAGGATGCCAAAGAGCTGAAGGAATGTGACCTGCTGACCTTGACTTGCAGACTTCTACAAAGAGACCAGACACCCGGATGGAGTGCATCAGAGGAGGAGGCCAGAATAGCTTTGGTGTCCGGTAACAGGAGACAAACTGTGTTTGTAAACTGCAGCCATATGACACACACACTCACTCTGCAGGATTCACACAGGTGATGGAAACATTTGCACTCAACTTCAGAGGTTAGAAGGCACATGTTGATGGGGGGGAATGAGATGCATAAGACTTGGGCTTTAGGTCTGGTTAAGGTTTTATGTGTTTTACTCTATAAACCTTGCACTTCACATCCACATATTTTTTTTCTGCCACCTAAAATCTTGACTTTCCTGTTTGACGTTATGACTTGGTCTTAATCTTTAGATTCACTTTAAAAAAAAGGCCAAGTTCAATTTGCCAAACATGCTGATTGTTCAAAAAATTCATACAATGAACCACTTTACAGATAGCTTGTGAACATGCATGTTTAAATGGGTAAAACATAACTGTTATGAGATTAAGGAAATGTTTTTAACACACAATAATTGGCACAGTCTGCAAACTCAATGCCAAGTCTTTGCGCAACTTACTGACCTGTTTTTTTTTTCTCTCTCCCTGCAGAGAGTTCCTGCAACATGCAAGTCTATTATAGTATTATACTATGTAGTATTATAAGTGGTGAGAATGAGGTTTATTACAATGCCACTAATTGGACTTTTTTTTAATAAACCAAACCTAAACCTGTATACTTTAAGAATCATAACACTGGCAATTCTAAAAAACCCTAGCTAACCTAACACAAGAAATTGTGTAATATGTTTGATTTTGAGATTCTTTAAGGTATTATTATGTTATTAGAATTAAGATTATATATTTCTACTTTTGGAAAAAAACAAAAGGAGATTTTCAATCCTTTTTAAACTCTTTCTGTACAGACAGGCCACAGGTAAACCCCACCCTCTGTGCTCAACGAGAGGACAAAGATACATGTGACAAATCAGGTCTAACCAGTCACAGATGACAAACCCTCAGCCTTGCTCCACGATTATCAGACAGATGGTTGACTCCTCTGCAGGTGCAACTCCTTGAAGCATTTCAATTTCTTGAGCTTTTCATTTCTCTGTCCTTGCATTAGTTTTATTTTTTGCAAATATCACACACAAGTTTATGGTTTGGTGTCAGAAGAGAGTTGTGTTTTATGCCCTGACCACATTTACTTGTAAAGAACCGGGCTGTCTCTTCGTACTAGTGTATTTTCTCTTAAAGCCATTCAAAACGTGCTAAATGCACACACTTAGGTCATACCTGAGGCAGACCGTCTGGTGCCAATAGGTTGTAAAACAATCAAACAGCAGTAATATGTCCCTCTGCCTATCATATAGTTAACAGAGTTGGAAAGAAACACCCTACTGATCCAGGAACAAACAGTATGCAGCTCTGGGGCCCTTTGCCATCCAGCTCAGGTTGATTTTTGTTCCCACTGCAAACCTTCACCCCTAAGAGTGCCCTGATTTTGACCCTAATTATGGGACTAATGCAGCTGACACAGTCTTTACACAGCTGACACAGTAGATCAAAAACACCCTGCATAATTTATTTGCTGGAGCAAATTTCCACTCTATTAGTCTGCAATATTTCTAATCCCTTCTAATCTCCAGAGGTAATGCACATTAAGCTTTGCCCGGCTCTGCCCCCATAGCATCTATTCAGGTCAAGCATTGAGAGATGCCACGATCACCGTGGCAACGAGTAAAACAAACAACGTGTGGGTTTTGTATGTGTATGAAACGCTAGACTGGAACCAGTCAGCCACACGGAATGGAGTTGGTGGGAAGAGAAGAGGGACCTGCAACCCGCTTCAAGTTGTATTTTTTAACCGCATCCTGCCTTTGTGAGACAGTGTGGGTGGTGGGAGTTTAGAAGTTGTCAGACATTTTTTTTACTTGATCCATGTTTACCACAATGTGCAAGTTATGTAAACACGTGGGTTTGCCACAGCATTATCCCAAAAAGCCCTGTATAAAAAAAACAAACAAAACAAAACAAAAAACTTGAGCTGAGGTGATGTTTTTCCAGCAAAGGGGTGATTTATCTGGTGTGAGCTGGCACTGAGATGTTTAAGTTTTCCCAGGCTTTCCTATAACTTTGTGGCATAGCAGCATGGTGATGCAAAGAGCTGCACTATTTTAAGTCACTATTTATTGTGGCAATTGTAGATCATTGGGCTATGTGTTTTCTTGGTTTCCTGGTTTGATTCAAGAATGATACCGCTTCATTGCTCCCAGCAGTTAAGCAATCAGCTTATGGGCTGCACTTCAGGGACATTTTTATATTTTGCGTCACCTCTTCAAAATGAAAAGAATCAAGAAACTCTGTCAAGCACCTTCAAAGCTTGAACAGATAAATTCTAAACATAAACCTTTTTTTTGTCAAAGTGAGATATTAGTGTATATTGTAAAGGTTTAAAAAATGTTACAAACAGGACAGAGTTTTGTGTGTGCTCACCACCTGGGTTCTGAGCTTTTTTTTCTTTTTTTTACTGTGCACACACACTGTCTAAGCGTCACAATCAGCAGTTCTTATCTGAGCTTCCATGGGAGGGAGAGTTTTATCAGCTTGGAAATACAACCCGGAGAGACAGAACATACCCTGAATGGCACATAGAGAGAAAAACAGGAAGAGAAAGCCAGGTGCTTAAAACCAAACATCCCATGTTACATGTGAGCATATCTGCTGGAGTGAAGTTCACATTTAAAAAAAGAAGATAAATTGGATTTTTACTCACGTTGACAATTTTCTCTTTCTGCTTGGTAGAAAAAATAGTATACATTTCTAGAACGTTTGTTTTTGAAGTTTTACAAAATAAAAGGCTTTAGATTGGAGATTTGAAAAAGGAAGAATTAAAAAGACATGCTCTACTAAATTAAATGCAATCACAAAACTCATAAAATCTTACTATCTTAGTTAAGATACCACAACTGAAGTAACCTTTAATACAATTGTGTTATTTTATTTCTTTAGACAGTAATAAAACATCGACATGCAGGTCAGTAAGAAATTTGGGATCGAGCACCTTGCCCAAGGGCACATCAATGCTTGGCAGAAAGAGCTTCTCTTTACTTGTGTATTGTGCTGGAAATCTTCCACAGATTAGGCATCCCAGGAAATTCATCAAACAGAGAGAAATTGACAAAATCTTGGGAGCTTTTCAGACTCTCCAGTCCTTAGTCAGCATAACTGCTAAAGTTTTTAAACTACTAAGAGCGACTAAACAAATTCGATATGCCTGCAAAGGTTCCTAGGAGAAGTCTTTTCCTCAAGTACGAATATGACAGTAGGACTTTGGTTTTCAAAGTTGCATCTGAATTAACCGCTCAGATATGAGACTAACTGGGTATGTCTAAAGCTTGGCTGCAATTAGGTCAGCATCTGGTCAATGATCCCAGTGACAGTAGTGACATCTACAGCATCCATCCATTCATCCATGCCATTGTCTATACAAGTTTATTGACTGGGTGGGAGGGAAGCTACTGCTGCATATCCATCAAACACAGTCCATGTGATGAAGACATTCACACACATTTATGCATGCAATAAAAAAATAGAGGGACAAACAGTTGTATTTTTGGACTGTGGGGGAAAGCCAAAGTGCGAAAAGAGAACCGCAGAAGAACGTGCAAATCCCCTCTGAAAGGCCTTGGTCTGCATCCTGACACTGGACCTTCTAAAGCAGAGGGGCTGGATTAAAATGGAAACTGAACTGAACTGATTAAATTGATGCTTGCAAACCACAAATATCAATGTACTAATGCAATGCTTTTAAGAAGAGTAGCCCAAACGCTCTTTTCAGTAATCAGAGAGGCCATGAGAAAATGAAAACGTCTATTTCAATTTGTAGCGTTGTCATTTTCCCCATGACTGTACCTGATGTTGTAAGAGTAACATTCATAACAACCTGCGTGATAATTGTCTTACAGCAGAAGTTTCAGAGTGTTCTCTCTTTAGGGTTGTACAGCTTGTTATGATTGAGACAGTTGCATGTTTTCTTAAGAGTTTAGAGTCCCTCTGGCTGCATTCATGAGAGCTGCTGTCAAAACTTTGGGCGCTTCCAGCTTAGCGAATCTGGCCTAATTAAGGGTCATGCAGCACATTCTGAAGAAGTCCCAGAGTGATTTCCTCGTCTCCCTGCCATGTGCCAGCTACACCGCATGAGTCAGGCTACTGTGGTTAGAGTGGGTGGCTTCCCTCCTCTGACTACTCCCTGACCCATCTAGCTCCAAATCCCTGGCACTCTACTCCTGTCTTTGTCCCTATGAATCAGACTAATATTTGGGGTGAATGTAGCGTCACAAAAAGTTTTGTTTCATATCCTGGTCATAATTTCAACTGCAAGCCTAAATATTACTAATACAGTCAAAACCTTTGAACGATTGAAGATCTTTGTTTGCTAAACTAAGGGCATGAGAAATGAGAAATCTGCATTACGTCAGAAGAGACAAAGCAGACTAAAAAGCTACTGGACAGCTAGGAGTGGTGTCTCATACTTGGTAAGTTTTGTTCTTTGCAAAAGTATTCACACCACTTGAGCTTTTCCACATGTTGTCATGTTACTGTAAAAAGAACAAACAAATGGTTAAACACAAAGCAATGCATAAGTGGAAAAATATTATTTTTACAAAAAGAAAGTGCCACAATTCAATATGACAAAAACTCCAACAGCTGTAGACCTCTAAAGACTAATTATTTGCCCATAAAAAAATACAAAATTAAAATACAGCATATTTTATCTGTTGCCACAAATTTTAAAATTCATTTATGGCCCACTTTTCCTTGACCATTCTCACACATACATTTGCTTTTATTCAAACCCATCCATTGTAGCTATGGTTGTATGCTTAGGGTTATTGTCCTGCTGTACATCTGTGTGAGTTACAGAATTTTCAGCGTCTGACAGTTTTTTTTAATTCTTGATTAGCCTGTATTAAGCTCAACCATTTTCTATTCAGCCTTTAAAAGCTCCCCCAATGAGGAAAGGCTTCCCAACAGCATAATATGGCAAAGAAAGGTGTGTTGCTGAGGGAAGTTCAAAATGATCAGTGTTGTCAGTTTTATTAACAAAAACAGCTGTTTGCATCTTGGCTAAACTGTGAATTTTTGGTCTCATCTCCCCAGAACACCTTTCAGATTTTTGGTTTTCTCCAATGAGGCTTGTGGCTACTGTAAACCAGGATTTATATGGTTTCCTGCAGAGAATGATTTTCTTTTCCCCCTTTTCAGGATAAAAGCCACATCTGTGGTGTGCCAATAAAATAATTGTTCTGCTGGAAAATTGCCATGTCACCGGTGTTCCTACTTGTCTGACTTCAAACTTTAAACGTGGCTACGTATTTTTTTCTTCCAACAAATTTTTTGTCCTTGCTAGTCTTTCATAAATGCCAAACATGTGACTTTCCTGCCATTCATTCAACCACAGGCCTGTTAAAGGGCATGCTGACTGGTTAACTAATCTAGTCTTTATTACTTCTAACACTACCAAACCAGCTGATTGTGTTTAATTTTATTCAGGGGTATCAATCAAAAGAGGATGCACCCTACACTCTTGGGATTTTTATCAACGAAAAGTTTGAAAACCATGTATCCCGTTTCTTCCATTTCACAGCAATGACCTAGTTTGCATAAGTCTATCGTGAAATTCTGTTAGAATACACTGAGGATTTGTGGTTGTTATATAGAAAATTGTAAAAGAAAGTTGTTTGTATCAGTTCTGGCGCAAGGTATTGTAAGGTGGTTCCATACCACAAGCATTTCCATTTTAAGTCTTTCCAGTTTTTTAATCCAATTTTGTTTTGTGTTGATCTGAGAAACATGCAACACAGACCGGGAAAACGCATCTAGTTTTCCTTTTTTTCTTTTATTCCAACTGTAAATAACTTGCTGACAATTTCCCATGATGTCCTGCTACTGCTTGGAGTTCAGGTCTTTGTCCTTTGACATTTTTTTTTACCTGCTCTTGTGCACATAAATGCACGTGGAGATAACACACCTTCATGTGAAGACTCAGTCTCACAAGCTTAACATTTTCCCATTTCCAGGATGGTAATCCACTTCCCGTTGGCTGATTTTCCCAACGCAGGAAGAAGCCGGTGGAAGCAGAGCTGTTTTTGTCTTTCTGTGCTGGGTGCTTCCTGTCTTGATATGAGGCCAAGTAGAGATATCCCTGAAAGGAGCTGTCGGTACAGGCGAGGAAGAGCTGAGCGTGTTGGACCTCTTTCAATGACTCACAATCTTATCTGGCCTAAGTTTGGTATGCATCCACCACTGTAGTTCTGTGCTGGGAAGATTTCAGCTTCCCTTGCTTGTGCAAATAGTAAATACTTTGCACAGCTGCAGATAGCTCCAAATCACTGTGGTGCCTTTTATGCAGAAACATTCTGAGATATTGAATTAATCCAGTACTTTCTGTGCACTGTAGGCACATATTAGTTGCTTTGTTCCTAACCTGAAAAGGCTTCGACTGAAAGACTTATTCAGCATTTGATTCAGGTTTTTTATGAGTTCCAGATGGTGTAAAATTCATAATTTTAATGAGCGTAAACCTAATTAGTGAGTTAATATGGTGGGACCATTTAGTGAGCTCCAAATGTAGAAGTTATACAGGACAAACACAAAGCAAAGAGCCACAATACAGCACCACATTGTTGAACAAGAACAATGCAAGTTCGTCATATTGCCCAATCATCAAAAATGCAAACTCTGCTTCAAGAGGTGCAGAAAAATACAATGACAGGTAGATGCTTAAGGTGTTATGAATCTTTCCCTAACTGTGAATAACATTTGATTAAATGGAGGAAATAGACAAGCAAGATTTGTAAAAGGTATAAAACTATAGTCTCTTGTAAAAATGCTCAAGCTTATTCTTGTGAAAGAAAATATAATAACTAATGAGATGATCAGTTGTTGTTGTCCAAAAGTGCAATTGACAGAAAAGTAATGTGTCTTTAGATGCAGATGAATAAGCTAAATGATCTTCATCTTTGTGCTCAGGTGAAGCAGATGTAGCAGGTCCATTACTTAAACCACTGAATATTTGTTTATTGTTTAATAAAAAAAAACAACTTGTGTCACTCCTGAATAGAAAACAAAGTTAGACTTTCATTTAGGTCAACATTCATTTTAACTCTTTAAAAATTTTAGATCAAAACAAAAAAGGGTATTACACACATATACAATGGAGATTATCTTACTCCAAGGATCCAACTGGGTGTGTACGTGAACACCAATTTAAAGCATGTTCAGAATGAAACATCTCTCTCTT
>NW_015150639.1:795874-801127 GCF_000732505.1 Cyprinodon variegatus | reverse complement strand
ATCCATCCATCCATCCATCCATCCATCCATCCATCCATCCATCCATCCATCCATCCATCCATCCATCCATCCATCCATCCATCATGCTTATCCCTGCTGGGGTCGTGAGGGGTGCTGTTGCCCATCTCTAGCTGTCAATGGGCAAGAGGCGGGGTACAACCTAGTCAGTTCGCCAGTCCATCGCATGGCAACAGAGAAACAAACAGGACAAACAACCATTCACACTCACACCTGAGAATAATTTAGAGAAGAAAATTAACCTAAGAGTCATTTTTTTGCACAGTGGGAGGAAGCAGGAATACCTGGCGAGAACCCACGCATGCACGGGGAGAACATGCAAACTCCATGCAGAACGGGAATCAAACTCGGAAACTTTTAGCTGCAAGCAGCAGTGCTACCCACTGCTCCACTGTTCTATCAGATTTGACCAAATCGGATTAGACTCTTCAGTGTTTACGTTAAACATTTTTATCCGATCAGGCCTTCGCTCCAATTATTTGTGTCAAATGTAAACGTAGCTACTTTCACATCATGAAAACTTATCCCTAAAAATGTTTAGAGTTAAGATGTACTATTTCATAACCCTGCTCTGGCTTCTACTGTGTTCCCTCCATGATGTGTTCATTCATTAAAGTAAAGTAAACATCACCAAAAAAATACTGAGATTAAATCATACTCAAGTATTTATTTCCCTTGTAGAACTCTTGTTCTTTTTTACTTTAAAAACATTAATCCTTTCAATATTTCAATATTTAAAATTCAAAGTTTAAATTCTGTTAATAAATGACATTGATTTTGAAAAAAATATATTAATATTTGTGATTTTGGCATTAAGGAATGTGGAAAAAGTTCAAAGGATATTAAAACAATGAATGCATTGCATGTTTGCCCGTGCTAACTAGAAATCTATAAACAAAGACTGTTAATGGTGAAATAAGTGGGTATGATATTTACAAAAATGTATTTATAAATTGATTTTTTTTGACTTCCCAAAGGAATCTGGATGACAGAATAATTTTGTGAGCTTCAAAAAAATTAAAGGTTGACAAAAACATCAACAGCACCTTCAGCTCAAAACTATAAAAGTTTGTCCATGAACATATGAGAATATTTGACAGTTAGAATTCATTACCAAGCATGAGTTAGGAATCACATCTGCTTGTTGAGCAAAGTGTCTGTTTTCTTACTTGACGAGGAAGTAACAAGCTGACTGTGGCCTATGAGTTGTGCATACACCTCCCACACGCCTTCAGGCTCCAGAGGTCCTCGCAGTGTTTGGTCTCTGGCGGCTCCTTGGCTGATTTACTTCCTGCCAGGGACCACAGCGATGCACAAAGGACACTGTCTCTGGAGTCAAAAGAACGCAGACAGGCGGGAGGATTCACAGAGTTTATTTTATAAGGTATAAAATATCCAGCATAAAGATGGTACACTTTATCTCATTTTAAGCTTTGCATGTTACATGTTTTAAAAATAAAGTGCAGAGGAGGGATAACCTATTATTTTCCTTGAGTTAAGAATAATCTGCTGGCTCCATGATAATTACAGCTTTTATATTCAAGATGGCATTTAATGTTCTTTCCACTTTGTGCTATATATACATAGCAGAAACTGCTGCCTAAAATTAACCCTCAGTATACGTCTAACTTGTAATCCTATAATTTTGCAGTAAAATATGTACAACATAAAATACATATATATTTGAGTAGACTAATACCGCATGTATGTATTATTAAGGTTAAAACCTGGTTTTATTTATCCATGTTAATAAAAATCCTAACCATAGATTAAATATTTTCAGTTTGCTCACAAATGTACCATAAAATAAATTAAAGCTCTAATTCACACAACAAACTAAACTAGAAATGAAAAGCTCAACAAAACTGATCCAAGATTATAAGATATTTACATTTCTTTGAGTCATAATAAAACCTATATATCACGCTACAGTTTGACAAATTGTATATCCAGACATAATTCCACATCACTCTTTCCTCACTGAGTAATTTTGCATTAATTAAACCTCACTCAAACAGGGATGCTGCACAGAAAGATTTGTAAATCATTTCAATATTAATATACATCCAAGATGAAGAGTCTGACAGTCTCAAATTTAAGTCAAACTTTTTTCGGTTTCCCATTCAGAGAAATAAAGGCCTTTATAAAACTGTAGGAATACTAAAGACAATAACTCTTCTTAACAAAGGTTGATGCTAACAACTTGTGTTTAGGTCAAGGCAACGCTGTACTCAGGTGTTGAACAAAACAACCATACAAGACTGTTTGGAGTAGATGGTCTTACTGTGTATCCAACCAAACAGTAAGGTTTGTTTTATGTTGTGAATGTGACCAGACATAGCGACACGTGTATGCTCTAGCTTCATCAGAGTGCCTTTCACTGGCCAGGTTTGTGTTGCATAGTGAGGTGCGATAAACAGAAGAAAAAACTTTTTTCCCTGTAAAGCTTATGCAACTGCAAGGCATTATCCTGAAATCATGATAAAGTACCAATAAACAAGCTAATGATATGATAAAATCATGTGTTTTCTATAATTGCAAAAGAGCATCCGCTTCTATCTATCTATCCATTCATCCATCCATCTTTTCCCACTTCATGCGTAAAGGTTTTTTTTTGGGGGGGGGGTTGAAAATGTTGAAAACACCTTGGTCAGGTTGCCAGTCCATCACAGCTATCTCATTCCTGTATTATTATTAGAATTTTCCTCCCCTTGATTTCTCAGATCGACAGAGTAAATGTTTTCACACGTTTTGTGGTGACAGGTTTTCATTTGCTGGAATTTTCTCTGCATAAGAAGAAACTGAATCCCTGGAAAATTATTTAGTTAACAACTCAATAATTTGGATCAAAGTCAACAAAATATTGTTGTGAAAAAGCCAAAATAATCTATTATTCCTGCTATGATTTGTGCCAGACAGAAAGCATTATGGATTAGGGATAAGAAATTATCCGATTGTTTATAGTAATTGTGATTTTTTTTAAAATAAATAATAGAAATGTTATATTAGTTTAGATTTATCTTTGTGACTTTACAAAGTAATCCTGGATACTGGCACACCACAAGTAAGACAGTACCTTAGGATTGTTTTTCCACTGTTGATTCCAACCAAACATGGATACAGTAAGCATCAGAATATTTTAAACATCCAGCCCGTAAGGCACCTACTCAGCTATTGTCACACAAAAGACCATAAAGACTTTAAGGATACTTAGCAATACCTTTAAGACTGCTAAATATCGCAATAAGCAGATTAATAAAATATGAGTTGCAATGCTAAAAAACTGAAACTTATGCCTTTAAAAAAGTATTAAGTAGTTTTTAACTTTGCCTAAATTGTTTGTTTGTATTAATTGGTTGGTGAGGCAGCGGAATTAGCAGAAGGACAAGGACAGATGTGTTGCAGACCAGAATCAAAGGAACATTTTGAACCACCTTCAAAGATTCTAAAGACTGATTAATAAAGACCACCATAAAATAGATGATTCAATACTTTTGAACGGTGCTCTTCTTATCATGTTTCTTTTTTTGTTGCTAAATGATCTCAGATACTGTAGTCATGCTGGATATGTTACATGCACTACATGTAAATCTGTAACTATGGTCTGGTCTGTAAGCTGAGTCAAAGGAAAATAAGATTTTGCTTCATTAATGAGGTATGGAAGAGTAAGAATTGAGACCTTAAACAAAGTACAGCTGAAATAGGATTAACTTAATAAATGCTAGCTTTTAGAAATACACTTTCAGACTGCTAATTGAAATGATAAAAAGGTACTCAAACTATTTGAGCTGTTCCAATAAGGGCAAGCTGAGACTGCATTTTGAAGGAACTAATGCAGTTGAACCCAATTCCAGTTGCCAGTTTAGTTATTCATCCAGCCTGCTTTCCAAAATGCAGCCTCAAGACCATTATTGCACTCTTACAATTGGATGAACCCATGCATTCCATCCCACGCAAGGTTTTCTCCCTGGAGCAGGACATTTTATTCCTTACATATGCATCTGCACAGCCAACCTGTTTGCAGGGGATGGAAAACAGGAGCTGGACCTCATGTCTAATCTTGTTAAAACTGCTAATTAAGACTTTTTTGAAAGCGGTGACCCATTGCACTGGTTCTGGGAGGAATTAATGGCCCTGCAGCCCCACGGCAGATCGGCCTGCTTGATTAAACCAGGCACCAAAAAATCCATCTGGGAATGGAACAAAAAGAGGCTCTGCCAGTGCATCTCTACCCCAAATGACTCAGTGTCTGTCATCAGGCGCAAACAGAGACACATTGAAAATAGAACCTGTTCAGCCCAAAGGTTTACATCATCTGTGGACTCTTCCCCTCCTTTTGCATATGTTTTCTGTCTTCTTAGTGTGCCAAGAGAATAATCCTTTCGTGACTCTGCAGCTGTTGATTTATACCTCCCTCATCATATACTCTCTGTTTTCCTTAAGATGGCAAATGGAATGATCTCCTCCACAACATCTGAAATATTTATCACATGATATGTTAGCCCTGGGCTTCACCATGGGCTGTCTTTCAATGCCTCCCAAGAGTGAGGCCTAACCAGGATATCTGGGAAAGAGAAACATCCCCCAGTTTTCAGATGTTACCTAAGATTAATATACTGCTACTTTCAAGGGAGCCTGGCTCTTCTTGTCCACAGGCTAGCACAAGCAACACCGGAAACCTGGAAAACTTGACGGCTTAATGCCAGAAACACCTGTTTGGTGCTTGAAAGCCAATACAGATCTTACATTGAAGGATACAGTACATGTAATGTATTCTTTCACTTTGGCCACCTGAGAGCATCTAACGACAAGAGCAGGAAGCTGATATGAAGTGTGCTGCTCAAAGGATTAAGTCATCCCTTATTTCATTTTTTGGAATCTTTTATAGTGGTCTTGACTAATAGTTCTTCAGGACCCCTGAAAGTGGCTCAAAGTCGTTTAAAGAAAAACTCATCCTACCGGTGCTTACATGTTAGCACTTACAGGTATACCCTTTTAGGAACTATTTTAAAATTAAAATGCAACCAGTCACATTGGGGTCTGCTTTGGGCCCCTACCCTGGCCCTAAGCACTCATAGGGCCGGATTTATCAAGATCCAATTTTGCGTGCAGTAATTTGCGCTCGCAAACTGGAATTTTGCGCGAGGGGCTGGACCATGGTTTGCGGGTGATTTAACAAGAGCGATTGCGTAACTGGTGGCAGGTGCAAAACTGTTGCAGGTGCAAAACTGTTGC
>NW_015150639.1:767489-794852 GCF_000732505.1 Cyprinodon variegatus | reverse complement strand
ATAGACCTTTCTCAGCAGTCCAACGCAGTTACAGTCAGATTCCCCCCCTTTGTTTTTATAAAGTTACTACCGGCATGAATAGAACTTTTTTACAGTGTTTACAGTGTTTTTAGAATGATATGTGAGCACATTTCTTTCAATCAACTAAATTCAATTAAATTTATTTTTATAGGGCTAATTCACAACAGATGCCATCTCAATGCTGTTTACGGAGACCGTTCAATCAAACCATACAGAAAGATCTTTTAGATGTTGTCTCTTCAAGGATACACAGTTAATTGCATCAAGTCACTGAGATGCAGAATTTGCTCCACCTAACTGAGCATGTGGTGTCTGTAGATATTCACTTGCATTTTGTCATTGACCCTGCAGCAATCCCTGTCATCAAGAATGTAGTAACAAGAAAGAGGAAAAACTCCCTTTGACAGGTAAAAACCTCCAGCAGAACTAGGCGCAGTGTGAGTGGCCTTGAGCCAAGGCTGGCTAGGGGTTCAAGGAAACAGAAGAAGAGGAACAAAGAAAAACTGATCCACAAAAAAATTTCAATGTAAAAAAAAAAAAAGGAAATAGTAAAATATCTCTGTCTAGGAAAGTAACATTTATGCAGTTGAGCTCTGAAGCGGTTTTCATGTCAAAAAGAATAAACAAGATTACATACAGTTAGTCACAGTAAAAGCTGAGCCTATTGTCACGTCTAAGAGAGACACAGGACTAAACGCTGAAAACAGACCCAACTTTATGATTCACAATGGAAGATGCGAGCAGTCCAGTTGATGTCCTCATTCAGGATAGTGTCAGGCTACTGGGATGGGAAATACAGCAAACATAAAGTTAGGGATTGACAT
This sequence comes from Cyprinodon variegatus, assembly GCF_000732505.1. Taxonomy (NCBI): domain Eukaryota; kingdom Metazoa; phylum Chordata; class Actinopteri; order Cyprinodontiformes; family Cyprinodontidae; genus Cyprinodon; species Cyprinodon variegatus. The sequence continues at coordinate 794,007 of NW_015150639.1, read as the reverse complement.
CATATTTAAGAAGAATTGGAGAATAGAAATTTAATAAAGCAGAATTTTAAAAAGTGGTCCCTGTGTTCTCAAGCAGCGTCAGCCTATAGCAGCATATGTAACTATAGAGATAGCTTAGGATAATCTAAACCACATTTACTATAAACTTTCTCAAAAAGTAAGGTTTTTGAATCTAGCTTTAAAAGTAGACAGGGTGTCTGCCACACTGTCTACTGTCTGACTAAAACAGGTAGTTGTTTCATCAGGGGAGGAGTTTGATAACTAAAAGATCTGCCTCCCATTCTACTTTTGGAAAGTTTAAAAAGCACTAGTAAATCTCCAGATTGAGAGTGAAGCGTTCTTCTTCATTATTTATTGTTTTATATGTGAGAAGTAGAATAAGAAATTCTACCCTGGATTTAATAGGATGCCAATTAAGGAAAGCTAAAATAGAAGAAATATGATTTTCTTTTTCAGCTAATCCAAAGTGGCTGCAGCAGTTTTCCCTCTATTAAAAACTCTAGTACTATGGATCAGTGACAATTAGAAAGAATATGGCAAATGACGTGTACTGTACAAATGGCCTGTACAGTATTTAGCACCTCAAGTCAGGGGACTCCAAACTGTCATTTACTGATAGTGGTGAGCTAAAATGCAGCCATAGCTGTACTAGGGAACACTGGCAGAAGTGAGGCTACTCTGCAGATGCCTCATCAGGCCCTCTGACCATCATCAATAGGCTATGCAGATTTTTTTTTTTTTTTTTGATATACTCTAATAATCCCAGAGGGAAATTACTTCTCTGCATTTAACCCATCCCCTTGGGAAGCAGTGAGCTGCCATTGTGAGGCGCCTGGGGAGCAGTGTGAGGTTAAGGGTCTTGCTCAGGGACCCAGAGTGGCAGTCTGTGGGAGTGGGGGATCGAACTCTCAATCTCAGGATTGAAAGCCCTATGCCCTAACCACTAGGCTGCCACTCCCCCATTAGGCTGCCACTCCCCCTGGATGAAGTGTCCAGCCCAAGGATACAACAACTGAGACAAACATAGCTGGCATTTAAAACAGCAACCCTCCACTTTACAGGACAAACTTCTGCATCCCATACCAATGTTTCCAAAATGTAGGAAAATTCAGGATTTTCGTCACTAATAAGTTAATAAATTTGGTCTGGTTCAAATAACTTTATACCCAAATTTGCCTGATAAAAATGTCTCTTTTTCTCTGCCATATTGCATTTGGAGACTTTTTTTTAAATCTCTGATGCAGCTGGAAAGAAAATCCAAGCAGTATTACAGCCTCCACAGCTGTCGTTTTCACAGCTTCACCCAAAAAGGAAGGCACAAATACTCTGTTTATGAGCATGTCTGTGTGAGGGATTATGCATGACTGTATAAGTAATCAAAGAAATATGCTCCCTCTTTTTTATGGCAGACTTTATAAGCCAAACTTATAATTATTAGTGCCTGTTCTACTGACTTTGTTAGTTTCAGTCATAGGATTAGCTCAGCAACAACTCCCCCATCTTCATCTGAAGTTGTCCTCGGGTCATGGAGACTAAACACACCCTGTCATCACAGAGAGGTGGATGAGTCTTGCTCTACCCATTACTAACCACAGACTCCTGGCTGCACTTGAACTACTCAATGTAAAAATGCTGAGGAGTGATGCAATAATGTTTTCATATTGCTGCTTCTGATTACATCGCTCTGCGGGACAAAACAAAAAAGGAAATACCTGTGCCTGATCTAATTTCCTCTGAAATCCCACCTTTTACCAGAAGTCTCAATACAGGAAGTGATTAATAACTGAAGTACCCAGTGGCCCTCACCAGTTTGGTATTGTTATGACATATTAGTGCTTTAATATGGCCTTATTTACATATGGAGGCGAGAAATGACACAGTGTTGCCTAGGGTTTTGTATTTTGTTTCCATGACAGGAGCCAAGGGTCTGTCTACCAGAATAAGAGGAGCTAAGAAAAAAAATCCAGCACTTCACAGACGCAAATGTGTGTCATTTTAAAATTTAGTGCTTACAGCTGTACAAACTGGATTAACTGCTCTTTCTCTCTGTAAGCAGTTAGGACTCTTGCATTGCTTAGTAAAAAAAACTTAAATAACCAACAATAGTTTAAGAAACCCTATTGATTAAACTGTAAATCTGGAGCACAGAGGTACACATTTCAGATCAGGCTGCATAGATTGGAGAGGGAATCTGAGTCTATTACTAGCAAGTTAGAAGTTAACTTAATAATTCTTGGTTGTTAAAAAAAATGTAACATTATGGAAAGCTTTTTTAGTCTCTAAGGGATTTTTCAACCTTGGAAGCTCCAGCATGGCTCATCAGCAGTGTATTTTGAGTGACGTGTTTGTTACTCCACCACTTGTCAATTTTGTGGGCTGTTCTGGTCGCTGTCAGTTGTGCGTTGTTTACCTTACCTTTCGACATGTGAGGTGTTTTGGTCACATGTTTCGAAGTGTGAATGGTTGTGAAATTGCCTGGAGGGGAGAGTCATAGCTGACTCTACACACACTGTAGGTGTTGGAGAGGTGACACCTGAGGCCACTTCTCCTGTTAAGGGTTGGTTTTTCGTGTTTTACGTATTGTACATATATATTTTTGCTACCTGTTAAGATAATCACTGTCTTGGCTTTGTAAAGTCTAATCTGACCTATTAATCTGACTTACTAGTACTCTTCCACGCCTTTGTATCTTCAGTATTCGTTTTATACAGATGACAGTACATCTTGCAACGCTGCACATTAGACTTTCATTCGATGGAATTGGTGTTACAGATCCTCGTTTGCTTGATTATATAATGGTGAGATGGCCAAATTTTGATGCAGCAAAGCATCCCAAAACCCTGACACCCCCACCTCCATGCTTTTGTATTGTAATTATGGATTTTTTTAATGTTATTTAATATCTTATTATTTTAGATTATGTATTTTACATGCATTTTATGTTCAGGGGGTCTTAAAAAAAGATAAGGTTTTAAGCCATTCACTTTCAGGTAAAAATGCTAAAAAGATGTAAATGTAATATTATAATGCTAAAAAAAGACCACTTTACATAGGTAGCCTATATCTAAATGATACAAAAAAGTACGAATTTAAATGTCAAAAATAACAACAATTATTAAAACTTCATCTGTCATAGAATTTGTAAGAAGCAAACAGTCCAAAATTTTGGCTTAAGGTTTGAACAACGTTTTCCCTTGCCAGCAATTTGGCATTCAAGCATGTATGTTTCCCAATGGTAATAGTCATTAAAGTGGAAAAAGAGAACTACCTGGCCTCACTGACCAGGCTGGCAAGATTGTTTGGTAATAGTATGACAATTTCTGATATAACTGAAAAAACTTTATGAGCTCAAGAGTTTGACAAAAACAATCTGTGACAGTCAAGCTTAGATGTGGATTAGATCCCATATGCTATAGTATCCGATGTATAAAAAATGCAAGGCTAATGTTTAATTACTTAAAGTTTAAAAACTTTATATTTCATAGAAATGCTTGGAGAAATTATATAGGTCCTACTATGTTAGTAAATGCTTTCAACAAAATGATTATCGGTCAAATAGCTCAAAACAGTATGCAACAATAAGTAGAAGATTAATTGTAAATGTCATTGAGTTCTAGAAGTAAATAATCAAATCTCTTTCATCTTCTTGATGTTAAGCTGTGGTGTTGGTTACTGCAGAGATTGTAAGTGCTTGGACCTTCAATCTGTATGGCCTTGATATTGCTTTTTGATGATCAGAAAACCGGTATATGTAACAACAACATAACAGAAAAATGGTGGAGGATATTGAGGTTTTCCTAACATGTTGGGATCTTTTAGTCAGGAAGTCCTCACTTGATTCACTGAGAGGGAAGTTTTATAATTTCACCTTCAGCAGTTTAATGATTCAACTGGCTGGGACTCAAGTAATGCCTAGATAAAATCAACAAACAGTATCCTTAAATATGGTTGAGGTCTTTGGGCACATGAGGATGTGGGCCTTGGCATGCTGTTACACCAGTCTGACTATGCATATCATTATCACCGGTGTCAGGGTTACAAGCCAGTAACCATTTATCCCTGGTAGGGGGACAGTGTGGCTTACTGCAGTGAACAGTTAAAGAAGAATACTACAGCAAGATTATGGCACCTTCCCTGGTACTTAATCTAGTTCGAATGCATTTATTGGAAACTGAACCTAAGTGAGCAGGAACCTCTGCAGGTGGAGACAACAGTTTGGTGACCACGTCTTTCTGGAAGTGGTTGATAACAAACGTGAGGCACTAACCAGGTCTTATAGTTCAGTCTGAGAATGCAAGAGGTCAGTTCCAGCTAGTCAGCTGCCAACGGGACATAGCGGTCGCCGCATGCACGGAGAGATCCAGACACTGATGTATCTGTGGTCGGATGTCAGGCAGGAGATCGGGACCAAGCAGGTGAATGCAATCCAGAGGGCAAAGCCAAAGCCAGTGCTGTGCTCGGTTTTCAGAGCCAGGAGGTCAGAGATTCAGTAAGGTGCCAAGCGAGAATTCAGATTGGAGTCGGGTCACAGTTCCAGGTTCGGCGCACAGACAGGCAGAGATTCAGCGGGAGTCAGAAGACAGGTCGGGCAAACAGATCAGATGGGGACAGGCAGGCTCAGAGGTCAAGAGGCAGAATGGGTCAGGGTAAGGCAGTCAGAACACAGGTACGCTAGAATAATTCTCACCAATGGCTCAAAAATAATCTGGCACTGATGACTGGTCTGACAGCTGGTTAAATAAAGACTAGTACAGGTGGATCAGATAAACAGAAAATGAGAACTGCGCGGAGCTAAGCAAATGTGTCAGATGAGTAATCAGGCCGAACATCAGTGAGAAGATCATGAAAAAAGGACGTTATGCAAAGACATCTTTAAAAAAAATCTTTTACAGGAGCTAGTTGTTGAAATTTTAAAGATATCAAGCACATTCAGTAATAATAAAGGGCATCCTTATAACATTACTCCATTTTGGCTGCAATCTTGACTGTTGTGGTATAAGGGTAATTCTGATGCAAGTGTGTTTCAGATTGGTCTATTTTAGACTGGAGAGTCTTAGCTTTACTTGGCGGATTTACACCCCTTGTAGACAATCAGGTTGGCCAAGCTATGCATAAGCTTGGTCTACTGTTTTCACCCTTCCTTGTTTTAATGTCGACATTTAAAGAAAAAATTATAACTCAGTCCTTATGTTTGTGTAATCAGACATTCTTTTTCATTCAAATTGGGGAGAAAACGAATATGAACCACCTTTAACAGTATAATTGGCAAGTGTGCAAACAATTACAAACAGAAGAAACCTTGCAGCCTTATTTGCTTAAAAAGGCTGAGTGTGACTTCTGATTATTCTTTATACAGACACTGAAAAAGTAATTTTTTTTTTTTTTTTGGCTGTCACTCATGCACTATTTTTAAAGAGAGCTTTTTACAATCATTAGACTGTAGTCCATCACTACACTGCACTGCTTTTTGCTGCCGTGTGAATATCAGAGTGAACTTTGGAAGCAGACTGAATATGTAATCTAATTACCTCAGCCAACAGAGGCAATTAATGCTCTGACCTCCAAAGAGATAAATCATTTACAAAAATAGTAATTTTTTTTGTGCCTACATGACTGAACTCCACCCTTTTTCATGCTAGTGAAGGATTTATAGTAATCAGCTGAGACAGAAGCAGAGCTTCATGTATAGCCTCTGATATGCTGGAATGTGATCAGTAGAGACACCTTTCTTTGTATTTTTACACCAGCTGAGATGAAATAAGCCAAAGGTGTCCAGTCTTTGAGAAAAACTTGTCAGGCAAAGCCCAAACATGAGTCATTATAAAGAAAAACCCAAAGAGAAGACAGAAATGTTTCCCGAGGAGGGTATATCCTCTCTGACACAAGATCTGAGATCTTAACCTCTCATCAGGACTGCCTCTGGCTGTGCCGGCTTATCTTACTCCCTGGCTTAGTTTTTTTCCTCTAATGACTACCTTTAAAAGGCACTTCCTGTAAGCAATGACATCACAGAGTGCTTAGAAGAAGGGAGGGGACAGGGGAAATGTAGGGAGGAGAGATCACTTTGACATGAAGTCTATTTATGTTTTTGGCGGCACATGGAAACCCACTCAGTTGGGGATACACTGTGTAATTTAAAATAAAAACTGACTAACAAAGTTGTTGAACTAGCTGTCCAGTTTTTACCTTTATTCTGCACAACTCACCAACTCGAATCCTGTCTTTTTGCTAAAGTAGACTATAGAGTTCACCTATTTTCTCTTCATTGGTCACATCTTGTCTGCAGGAATTTGAAAAATGCAACTGAAATCATAAAGGGGATTAGTGAGTGTCTGGCCTGTACAAGGGCCAAACAAGTAATGACAAGCCACTTGGGTTTGGACACAGAGGGGGACAAGCTGCAAAGGATTCCCAAACTCAAGAAGAGGAACAGTCTGTTCTTTCTCGTTCTGCACAAACACACCTCTGCTTTTCTGACTCTGTTGAATCCACTTGTTTGTAGCCATTGTGTCACTGTGTTGGCGTAGTGTGCATGCCACTGTTGGGTTTGTTTAGCTCAGCTAGCTTACAGAGTTAATTCAACACAACTTATGGCCTAACAAGGCTAAGTGGAAAGCAATGTTTAGTGCAACAGACTGGGATCGAAGATTGTGTTTATTTCAGGTTAATGAGACTTCATTTTCTCTGTCAGTACTCTCATGCATCTGTGCTAAGGGATCATCACTGTTGGTGTACTGAAATCAATTCTGGTTGAGCGGGAAAAAAAGAGTAAGATTTAAAAAAAAAACAATAACCCCCCCCTGCTAAGCTCAGTTTAGCTGCCAGAAATGGATTGTGCAGATAAAGGCATTTCTCTCTGCTTGCAGTCAGTGTTATCTTGGCCTCAGCCATCCCAAATGTGACTTCCTGCAGCTTTGTGCTTCTGCCACTGCAGACTCAGGCTTATAATTGTATGTATTTAATTAACACATTTATACATGGGAAAGTTTGAGAAGCCTAACCTAAGGTTGTCTGAGGCTCTATGCAGGATTCTTCATTAAAAGTCCCTTGTAATTATGCGTCTTTCCAATCATTTGTTACATACTTGAACCAAGAAACATCCAAGTCTACTTGCAAGTTTAATTTCATACAAAGTATAATCATTACAAACCATATAGCAGTAACGTCCAATCCACGTTACACGTATTACATCCATGTTCATTACTGAAGTCATTACTGAACTCGCTTATTTGTGAGTTCGAACTATCAGGTAAAAAAAAAAAGGCTAATCCTTGCTCATAAACTGTTTAAATTCGAATGTGAGCTAAGCTCAGACACAATGGAATTATTTAGGTGCCTTGATAATATATTTATCTCATTATCATACATTCACACACTGAAGGAGCATGCCAATAAGAAGTTATGCTGTACTTAGTGTATCTCTGATTTAATTATAGAAAAAAAAATATATCAAATAGTAACCTCTGCTATGTCTTGCATGCACAGCAGCTATATTGGATACTGAACTCAGGACTCAGGCGTTCCAGTGCTATTATCAATTTTAGAAGCCTCTTGTTGGATTACCTACTGGGAACTTTGACCCATAATTATACAGAGAGCACACAATTTGCAAGAAATGCAACTATATTGATGTTCTTTTAAATAATACAATACTTGTTTTTTTTGTTTTTTTCCCCAATGCAATAACCTGGTCTGTTTCAGTTTCCCATACCCAAACTCATAAGCACTAGGTCCTCTCAGGCAATAAGGGACCACTAACAAGTAATAAAGCTTGCACACCCGTCAGGCCAGGTCTGGTCTAATATGATTGGATATTACATGCAATCATGAGATTCTGCAGAAACATTTATTTTTAGGTTTAGTGTCTAATTTGATTCCATGCATATGCAAGTTTAAAGAATTACTATGATACTAATAAACCTAGTCTAAATAGTTCATCGACTATATTTGTGTCCCTATGCATGTGCTTCAGCGCGATTCTTCAATCAATATTCAACTGACGTGCTATCAGATGACTGGCGCAAAGGATGGACTGCGCCTTTAAGAGAGGCCAGAGGCGGAGCCAGTGCGTCTCCATGGTGTGGCGTTATAAAACGCTTCCCAGCACAACACCAGAGAGATCTAGAAGTGTCAAAGTAAAGCCGGAGCGCCGTCAGCCTGTAGGCGTCCTGTTGATGCATCAGAAATCTGAAGATTTTAACAATTCCACTAAAACCGGAGAAAAATAGCAAATCATTATAAGGAAAGAGGACTGTGCGCGTCAGACAGCGAGAGGGATTAGAGGAGTTATTTAGGTGAGTTTGTAATGTTATATTTCTTTTTGGGGAATAGCCTACTTGATGCAGCCTTATTATCACACTCTTTACCTCTATTTAATTTCATTTTTTTCATGTACTTTTTAACTAAACATACAAAACAAACGAAATTGGCGCAACTTTGAAATCCTACTTCTGACAAATAACTTACAAACAAAATTTATAATCACATGTTTTTTTTATGCCAACATAATAAAACAAGTGATTATTTGTTAATCGCTTATACCTATTTAAAGAAGCATTTAATTTAGGGGCTGCAGTTTTAGTTCCAGATCCCACCTATAGATAAAAAGGAAATAATACATTGTGTATCATCTCTCTGCTCGGCCTTGCAAAATATCTGCCCAGTGTTGTGGCGTGAGTCACCTGGCTGCTACAGGGCTTTTAACCATTATTATCTCAATCCGGTAAAGTGAGGGGGTGTGCGCGCTGTTTGCTTGCAGCACAGGTAGAGCGGGTATGGTTGCTCGGAAACTGCTGCAGGGGTGTCAGGAGCGGGGTGTGAACCGCTGCTTTAAACCTCTGACTTCTACTACCAGCTTTTAAAATCAAAGAGAATAACCGACCTATTATCTGTATTATTATGTATTTGTTAATAAGACTTTGTGGAACTCCCTATGCGTAAAAAGACCCACATGGTCAGAAGGTCAGAATTAATTGACTGAAAGAATTTCTCCTAAGGAAGGGGGGGGGGGGGGGGTACATCGTTTGTTTAATCATGTTGCCTGTAAATGCGCATGTGGTTGGCTGCCAGAATGGACAGTCTTTGCACCTGTTGCAAGAGGAAGCGCAAGCCTCAGGGGCTTCATTATCGAGGATCATGTTGCTTCCCGTCTCCGCCGAACCGAATCGACAGCTCAGAACATGAGGAGGAGGGAGAGGAACAGGGGGGCTGGGGATCCTGCATGCGTTGTTGGGCAGTTCGGCTCGTCTTGTTACCCCCCTGTGCTTCCTGTTGTTTTAGAGCTTTGTTTCTCAACAGCTGTCAGGTCAACACATAAATATGAGGCTCATGGAAAACAGGGGTCATCACTCCTTCACAAAGCAAGCCTGCTGTATAAGCAATCTTTGCAACACTTGGACTGGTGTAGGAACATGCACCAGTTGCACATAATAACTTCTATAATGTAAAGGTATTATAACAGAGTCATCAATGGTGCTAATTAAACTGGATTGTTGCACACATGCTTGTAATACAGATGCATAAAATAGGGTTTTCTTGGCTGATTTGATTTTATGTTTTGTTTTAGATGTAATTCCGTTTTTTTCCCTATATGCTTTAAATTAATTCTCTAAATAATGAAAATAAATTAAATCTGCTGCAAGCCATTTGATAGAGGTAGGAATTTCAATAATCTCCCCATTCATTTATCCAATTTCGTTTAGACCTATATTAGATTTATGATGAGTTTTCAGTGCTAAGGAAAGTAAAATTGGACAACGCCGATTTAGACTGGAGCATCTTTAGAATTTGGATGGATAAACAAACACCCTTAATTAAACTTGAAACTTCCTTACCATCACAATATTGCCGGATTTGGAAGGATGTGAGATTTTGAGAACTTCCATATCTGATATTTAAATGTTGTTACAGAAGCATGTAGAAAGCTGTTATTATTTATTAGAAGTGGCACACATAGTTTTGTACAACCTCTACTAGTGAACATTTTTTCTTAGTGTTGAAATCCATTAAATGGAGAAAAAAAAACATCTCTTGTTATATAAGTGTTGTTAAATGGCAATGCTAGTCGTGGTAGCAACACAATTGGCAAATTCTGCTATTTTTTCCTTAACTGCAAATGGAACATGATCAACTTGGTCAAGTAATTCCTACATCTGATATTTTGCTTTCCCACACAAGCCAAATACACATTGAATAAATAGGAACTATGTTTTCGGCTTCTTGTGACTAGGCTGGGGTTGCATACACATTGAAGCTGTTAGTAAGTAGGTAAATATTATTAATTGCATGTTTTCCATTGGTTATTGTAAACAGAACTTTGATCTTGATTGTGGAAAATCAAACAATATCCCTCCCTGAAGCCATGATCCTCAGTGTGAGAGTGGGGGTTTGTAAGGCAGCCTCAAGTTCACCTGCCAATATAGCTCCCCTACATATAAGACCGTATAAAAGTTGCAGGTGCAATATTTCTGTTTGGATTTCTGATGGTATCAATACAGTTTAAACAGCAGATAATTGTTAAACTCAACCTCTATTTACAAATAGGTTTCTTTTGTGTTTGGATGTATAGAACAAAGAAAAGGGCAATATTATCATCTTGCATTGGTACTAATAGTTCTAAAAAACCAAAATATTTTAATCTAAACATCTGAAATAATTAGTCATATCAAATTGTATTCCTGACCATCAATATGCAACAAACTTTGCAGAATGTCATTCAAAACTCCAAGATCCAACTTCCATAACAAATCAAAGGTATAATCGTCGTGATTTACTTTTGCTGGAAGGTCCCCCGAATCAGATTTTGTTTAGGAACTCATACAACCTGTCTGAAGAAGAGAAGGTTGTGTTGTTTTGGTAAAATATTGCAAAAAAGAAAAGTTAAGTTAAAAATGATCTATTGTTTATACATGATATGCTGAAATTGTAAAGAAACTACAAAAATCCAACAGCCATTCTGAGCACAACTCAACTTAAACAGTGACATATGTAAATATGGTTTCTTTGTCACACAAAAGCTGGATCAAGTTTTGCTCCCAGCGCACAAAATTGACCCCAGAAATATCAATATGCTGCAAGGTTTCCACCCCTCTGAATATTGTATTCATTGTGTGCTGAGGCCTCACACATACTTGACGACACATGCATTCAGGTCACTAGGAGTTCTTGCAACATCGAGCCAATCCGCAGTAACAGGAGGAGCCCCTTATAGCTTCCTATTCAGGAGGAGCAGGATTGCAGCACTGGACCATGAACAGTCAAGTTTTAAAATAAACTAGAACCATTGTGAAGCGCAGAAAAGAAAATTGAAAGTTGGCACTTGCTCTCAAAGCCACTAACTATCAGTCAAACATGGAGAAGAGACGGTGAATAAAAAAAGAGGTTTAATTAAATCTATAAACACATACTACATTAGCATAAAACTGTCATAGAACAAATTTTCACTTGAAAAATATAAAACAAAATCAATCAAGACTACCTCCACAGTTTCCAGATCTTAATGTAAACCTTTGATTCTTGTGTAAAGGTAACAAGTATTGCAGATGTTATGTTGCCTGAATTGATTATTTGGTTCCCAGAAGATTTCCTGAACTCCCAGTAGTACCTCCGCAAGCCATTAGTGAAGACCCCTGGTCTAGCTGTTTCCTTTTACCCCTTCTTTTTCCTCAGTCTTTATTTTCTAACCATCTTGCTCTTTGTGTTTTTTAGGTAGAGCGGAGAGGCAAGGGCAGCCAGCCGGGTGATCAAAGTGTTTCCTGGCTTTAATGCGATCCGACTGTGCCTGGAGCATGTCCACAGTGGGCTTGACTGCCCAGGAGATCTCTTTTCCCATAGAATACCCCTTCCTCCAGGGCAGAAATTGTCACAGCATGGCTGGATCCAAGCCCTCCTGGAGCTACCGCCATGAACCCACAGACAAGTGAGTGTTCAGCTCTAAAAGTCCATTGTGGGGCTTAGGTATTCTGACAAAATATGTTTAAGTGAAACTGTTTAGCTTGGTCTCATATTTATTGTGAACAAAAAGACGTATATCTGTGTCCTTAGAACTCCTGAACATCTAACATTCATCATGTTTTGTCTAACAGTTTCTACTTCAGCATGGACACACATATAGACCGAGGTTACCAAAGTCAGCAAAGAGGGTCACCTCAAAGTCATAAGAGTAAGTGCACATTTTTTTTATGTTTTAAATGTTTTCCTTTTGTGATTTATTTTTTTTCTTTTGAAAACACATTCCATTTTTTTGACATTCACTGATATTGACACATTTTATCTTCAAGTCTTGTGACACTGATTTATTGATTTCTGTGCTGTGTCTTTTCTTTGGTAGAGTCTAACAGCAGTCCTAAGTCTCAAAGATTACTTCCAAAGAAATCCCGACCCTCCCATCTGTCCTTGTCCAGTAGTGCAGAACCATCCACCCCAAGTCCTGCAGATGATGACCAGGTGGTTCCCTCATTTAAGAGGCTGTCCTTCTATGAGAGCAGCCCACCTTCAACGCCAGATAGATACTCAAAGCCCCTGCCGCCCATCCCACCACAAACGGACATCTCCGCTGAGCAGGCTATGGACAGCGAGGTGGAGTTTTTTACTAGAACGGATGACAGTTGTCGCCTTGTGTCCAATGAAGAGCAGTATTCCAAACCTTCTTTTCGATATGGACTCTCTAGCAGAAGGAGCTTGAGGGACCCCGGAAAAATAAACTATGGTTATAACGACGGACCTTTAGGACCACAAACTCAGCAGCAGCCCCAACCCCAGCACCACCAGACACATCCCCTGCATGAAGTGCGACAACAGCAGCGACAAGAGCCACCAAAGCATGTGGTCTGTCCAACACAGCAAGACAAAGCTCAAAGGAAGTTGCGACGTTCTCACTCTGGCCCGGCAGGATCTTTACACAAACCCTCTCTGCTGCGCCTTTGTCAAAAGCGTTACACCAATGGCACAGGTAAATCGGAGGTGCCACCGCCAATCCCACCCCGCAATGCCAAGACCGGGGACATGCGCCGCTGGTCAGCAGAGGTCTCGTCTGGGGCTTACAGTGATGAGGACAAACCACCCAAGTTGCCCCCAAGGGCCAGAGGCATCTCCCGAACACCAAGCCCATCCAGCATCCCCACATATGCAAACGGGATCATGCCCCCCACCCAGAGTTTTGCACCAGACCCAAAGTACGTCAGCGGGCGTTGTTTTCACAGACAGAACAGCGAGGGTTCTCCATGCATCCTCCCTGTCATGGTGGATGGGGAGACAAGCCACACACATTACTACCTTATGCCTCAGAGGTCTGCGTTTGCAGATTCAGATTGTGACTGCCACACCAAGAGGAAAGTAGATTTTGTTTAATTTGAGAGGTTCTGATTGAAGTAGTAGAGGGACTGTACCACTTCACAAAACAATGAAAGAAGACGCTAACAACCGTCTAACTGCTGCTTTTTACTGTTTTCTTTTTTTTTTTTTTTGGTTAAATACCCACACGTATTCTAAACTCACAGGGTATGTGTGTACTGTATACAGTTACTGTTAATGTTGAACAGCTATCACAACTAAGATGCATCATTGGACTAAAGATTGTGATCAAAAGCATTGTAGAGCTTATTTTTGATATGATCTTATTTCATAACATTCATTACTGTATTGTGTTTTTGTTTTAGCTGTGGTTAATGATGTGGTACAATCCGATGGTGCAAGCGGGCCTTGCACCTGATGTGCACAGTGTTTTGTGTTTAGAATGGTGGGGATGTTTTTTTTTTTTTTTATGTAATGCACATCGGGCTTTCTGTGATGCTGCTTTTGTATCTTGCAAGGGACAAAAGGTCAGTAAATGTAAACCATGTAACACTTAATATATGAAGTCTAAACCCAAGCCCAGTGAACTTTTTTTATTGAAATGAAGGATCCTAGCCAGCAGTGTGATGTTGTATTGCAGCATTTATGAAATGTAGTTCCAGTTCTGCTTGAGCCATGTTTTCTCCACATGGCATTTTGTTTCTGGTAGCTATTCTTGTTTCCAAAGGAATCTTTGGTGCAGCTTATATGGAGAAGTTGTCTGTTGATGAGAGTGTTTGTGTTTGTGCATGTGATATACAGTAGTTTAGAGGTGAACCTTCTGCAATATGTAGAGAATTCTCAATGCATCCTGTTACTGTGTGCTATTTTCTTTCCACGCACAAGTTCATTTACTTTCAGTCTGTTTCCAGGTCTGATTTCCTGCACAGCAATTGTGCTTGCTATACTCACATAAATTTCCTTGAACTCTTAAAGTAACCAATAGTTGCTTCTATTTGTGTACAGATATCTTTTTTTCCAAGTTCTCTGTCAGAAAATCAACAGAAAGACCCCCCCAAGTGATATTCAATTTGGCCTCTGCACTTCTAAAACATAACAAAAGTTCCAGGTACTGTTTGTCTGTTAGCACTTCTGCAACTTATGTTCAAACTTCCTGAACATGCCCATTTTAATGTTTGAATGCTTAAATTAGAAATTTATATATTGTATTTCGGCTGTATTTTAGATTTTGGGCAACAAATCCAAAAACAACTTCTCATCATTCTCAAATCTGACTATCAAGGCAAGATGAGCTCAGGGTTACTTATGGTTCAAGTTGTGAAAAAGTATTACCAAATGTTTCTATTCATTTAATGTTTCCTCTAAAGTTGTCCAAAGAGATGTGGTAGAAAGCTCAATGTATGACTTAGTTCTAACCGGATATCCATAAATGGGGTTTTGAATCAGGCAGGTTGAAAATCAGATAAGTCAGTCCAACCAGTTTATACAGATGCATTGCAGAGACAGCACAGGGTTTACCCTCCTGTCTGCTTGACACAGACTTTCCTGTTCTGCACATGCATTCCTAACCTTATGCGATTGCAGTAGGTGTGGCCTTAAAGACTTTGGCTGCTGGCAGCCAGGAAGAACGTATGAGTTTTATTGTCGTAGATTATTCACCAAGCACCCGGATGTTGTGAAAATTGTAGCGCATGCATAGAAGTAACCCCTTCAGTATCAAACATGGTGTTCAGATTTTTTGGAAATATAACCTCTGAGGTCAGTCAGTCATTGAAGTCTACTCTTCCTTCCTTTCTCCATCCTTTTCTTTCTCACAGGCTTTGCCATCCACAATGTTGCTTTTTGACCTAAAAATCTGAGATGTTTACATCACACACTATTTAATCTTAAGGTATTCGTTTGTCTTATGAGAAATAATGAAACTAAATGAAGACTAGTATATCAAGAAATAACTTCTCTGCTGTGGTTGAAATGAAATGCACTGGGAGAGTTTAGTATGCTTTGTACAGTATTTAACAATTCCATTTGTTATTTTGAATAGCGAAGTCTTTTAAAAGAAAGCCAAAATAAAATGACTTATTTATGAGGTTGCTTCAGTCTTGTTTCTTGAATCTGAGTGAACTCAGCTCCTTTCAGCTGTTTGGCCTGTTTTATCACCCACACGCCCTCATGCTGTGCTTTATTGTTATTGGCCTCTATCCAGAGAAAGAAGAGCGACAGGTGTACAATCTTCCTCTTCCTGGTTAAAATGCAATTTCCTCCTTGCGTGACTGCTTTGGTTCTCTCTGTCACCCAGCCTTGCAAACAAAAGTCTTTTTTTTTTCAATCCACTTAACATTGTTTTTTTTTTGTTTTTTTTCTTGTGTAGAGTACAGGTGGCTGACACATGGAGGTCAAATTTCCTTTTTTTTTTTTTTTTTGTTTTTTTTCTTGTGTAGAGTACAGGTGGCTGACACATGGAGGTCAAATTTCCCCTAACTAAGCAGCAAATCATCTGCTGTTATATTATACCCATTAAAACCTCTCAGCCAAGCTATAATTTGTGGTTCTGCAGATTAAGTGTTGGTTTATTTATCTATCTTTTCAACAAAGGATGGGAGCTTAATCCGTTCAGGTAATGCACAAACCCTTTCTCTTGCTTCACTCAGGCAACATGCTAGGCGACAGCATGAGCACCCACAATGAAAACCAAAGAAGCAAAGACTATGCGTTTGAAACATTAGCTATGTTGGAAATAGGCAGAGTTTATTATGAACTTCTGAATACTCAGGAAGAGGATTTTGGACCACAAAAAAAAGGATGTAAGGGATTTTGTTAGATTTATTTTCTGTCTTATTTTAAGAGGATGAGGGATATTTCTCTAATTAGTTAAGCGGGACAATCTATTTATGTTCGCTTTCTGTTTCCTTATTTCAAGCACAAAAATTTGTCATAACTTCTCTTTCACCACTAAGTTGTTTTACTTTAATTCAATTCCGTTGAGTGAATTTAGTTTAGGCATAACATTTTTATTCTAACCTTAACGTTCTTACTAATTGTCAGACAGGTGAAGCTTGTTCTCTAGATAAAAACTATTATAAATATGATTAAAACCTCGGTTATTGTTTCCCACCCTCTACTGGCTAGCTAAGAAAAGGCACATTATGTTTTTTGAGAAAAATATATCGATATGCAACTGAATGTAAATCATATGAACAGAGGTTGTTTAATACGGTATATAAATCTATACTAATATAGATTTATATAAAATTGATACATGTCAAATGTTACTTCAGGTTTTTATGTAACAAACAAACCCCAACAACTTTGAATTTGTTTTTTTTAGAATATTTCAATGATGCATAAAAACATATCTTCAATATAAAAATGTCAGCCTTCCTTAAAACTTTGTCCAAACAATGTTATTTATATACTTGAGACTTGCTTTGCATGATTTACTGCATCAGTCAGTAAGGTTGAGGTGTTAGAGCAGCTGAGCTGCCTCAGTAGCAGCTTTCAGCACATTAATAAAGTGTTTTTCAACTGAATTCATTTTGCCTTTTTGGCTTTGGTGCACTGCATTCTCAACTCAGTAATACATAGATATTCATATTTAAAAAAAAATAATATTGATTTTAAACCATATTTTGGTACTTTTAGTAATGTGAACAGCTGTAAATGTCTGTTTGAAGATCTAATCAGAATCTTCATAAAGCTTGTCTGCCAAGGAACAACATTCCAACCCCTTTTCTGCTTAGTCCAAATAAGACACTCCTGACATTGTCTGTGGTTCAGGAGTGGCTTTACAAAAGTATTGCAATAGTTGCAGCCAATGTCTGTGTATGCTGTCCTTTTTATGTGGAACAGACTTTTTCCTTCCACACAACCTTCCACACCGTAGATATCCTTGGACACAGCATTTCGTTAACAGCTAATAGGAATGGCTCACTGTCACTGCTGGATAACTGGGATTTGGATGTCACATTTCATTATAACATATTCAGATTATTCAAAGAAACTGAATGTTGGTTATTTTTTTTACCTGTTAGCTCGATCCCTCTGCATGGATTTTGCATGTGTGTGTTTTAGAATAGTTCACCTTTCTACCATAGTTCAAAAATACTAAAGTTAGGAAATTTAACTTTACTAAAATGGCTCATATTTTTGGATGAGTATATAAATATTAGTCCTCTGCATCTGTGTGTCGGCTTGTTATACTTTAGTGATCTGTTCATGGTGTACCTTTTACCAAAAGAATGCATGGATGATTAGCTGAAAGCCATATTCATCCTGGTTAGCAGAAATTAAACACCCTTCTGAGTCCAATTCATATTTATTGCGCACTGTAAAGAAAAAGGCCTTTTTTTATTTAATAAGGTTTTACCTATATAGAAATGATAAAAGACATTCAAAGCAAAAACAATGTTGCTACAGCAGCAATTTATTTTAACAATTTAAAGGTGATAATGAACCACACATAATTTACCAAGCGCATATATTAAGAATAAAGAGTTTATCTGATAAGATAAAATTATTTATAAGGGCTCCCACTTTGTTTCAATTATTTCTGAGACTATCATTACAACATGTATTCAGAAAAAGAAAATAATATGTTCAAACTAATTTTCTCGCAGATACTTTGAATAAAACATCCAAAAACAATAAGCAGAGCCTATTAGGACTCTTGCAGATACCTGTGATGTATATTGCCACAAATCTTAAATATAAGGAGGCCTGTCTTTTTGTTTGGATGCATTTTTCTTGTAATTTGCTCTGAATTTAGCCAACCTGAGGTTCTGCTTGGTAAATGTATTCTTAGGTTTAAAAAAAGGTTGATACATAGTTTATGGCCGCTAGATGGAGACAAAGATCATTTATGTTTTCATTCAGACTCTTACGTCCAAACTGTATTGTCAAATGGTTCTTCCTTAGATAAAGAGAGCGATTATTACATTATACTGTAAGATATTCTTATTAAAATCACAGTTGCTTTACACACGGATCACTTTTAAAACAATAGTTTAAATATATCCTTTAAAATCCTAAATGTATAAATATTCTCAGCTCTCATCTTTTCCCTTTTCATAGTTAAAGTTCTTAGTAAAAACATACCCGCCATCTAGTGGCAGGAGGCTGATACAGCCATTAAGGCGTTTTAGTGGGAATTTATTGTTGATTAAAATATGAATGTACAACTAATTATAATCACATCATTAGCTTAAAAAGGAAAAAAAAAATATACATTTAAAACAAATGTCTTAGCTGTTATATAAGACGTTTACTTTTTACCTAGACACTTGATTGGACTGATTCATGGACAAACATCAACCCCAAGAAAAAGGATTATACTTTTATTCACATTCACATAAAAGCTAGAGAATAGACTATTTGTGGATTTTAAAACATCCTCAAAATACTAGGATGCAATATAAGGAATATAACCCTAAGTGAAAGACCAGACAGATTTTTTAAAATGCACTGTTCTATTTATAGCTACAGTTTGTGCTGTATTTTGTCAGAGAGTGAATTGGAAAAAACTCACTCAGTGATAAACTGGTCAGGATACATTGCTCCTCTTCTCAAACCCAACGCATATTTTGACAACAGTTTGTCCGGCTCTTTTCAATTAATCTTTTATAAATAACAGTCCTTGCTTTTTCTCAGAAACACACCATCATAAAATTACTCTACATGTATATTCACATCCTGAGAAGCTAAGTTTAAGATCTTTTTGAACAGATTAGGCCAAACAGGATTTATTGGATTGCTTGTCTCATTATAAGACTGCAACAAAAAATAAAAAATCTTAGGTCTACTATAGCTCTCAATGAGTAAAATCTGTCATATCTTAAAGGCCCTACGGTCTCATAACCTTCAGTTTGAGCAGCCAGCTCACAGACTCCAGGCTTACCTCTGGATTATAGATTATCTGAAAGTAGAATGAGAGCAGAGGATTTTGTTATCGGGCTCCTCTCGTGTAGAACCGACTGCCAGCAATGAGTTCACAAAGCGGACACACTTTCTACATTTAGGCCTGGGGTTTACTGTGGCGACCTCAAAGCACCCATTTAGTTATAAGCCTTGGCTGCTGAGAAACCTCCCATTATTGCTGTCAGTAGCTGTTTGGCTCTGATATTTTTCTAGCATCCACTGACTAACAAAATTAAACAGTCTGTTTTTAAGCAGATGTTGTCCTGTTAAAAGACAATTCACATTTGCACTGTTAGCCTCCACAACTTGCATACTGAGAAATAAATATTGAATATGAGGGTCAATATTTAAACAATTAAGATCTAAAGGTAACTGGTGATTATCAGCATAAGTTTTATACTTATCTTGGATATTTACACAGAGGATCAAAGCGATAGATATGGACTCAAAATACAATTTGAACTTGAAATAGTTGTTTGTTTTTGTCCAGAGATGCTCTGAATGATGTCTGTACCGTCGTGCTTCACAGCTGGTGCAGAAGCAAAATCTCTTTTGTGTATAGTGAATCTTTTCTCCATCATTTTGGTTTGCCATTAAGGTAACTTTAAAGTTTTAATCAAACTTGAAAGTGTCAGTTGTGGTGCATGGGTTTCTAAACTGGCCGTCTGCATGTTAATTAATGTTAAATTAGAACTAAACTGAATTTATTGTTAACAGTGGGACTGATTTTGCAGGAGAAAAGGGGGAAATGTCCCCAGCACTTTTTTTTAAAAGTCAGTTTTGGTCCCCTGCACTTTTTAGTGTCCAAAGACAATATTACGCTACAGTGCGCAGACATTCGTCGAGCACTAGTACCAAGCTGAAGCCCACTTCCCTTAGTTTAGCCCACCCACAAGCTCCTGATTGGCCCTCCGTCTTTTCTTAGGTTATTGAGATGAGTAGCAGAGATGCAAGAGAAAATAGAGGAAACAAACATGGAAGAACTACTGCAAAAAACATGCTGAACTTCTATACCATAAGTACTGAGTAATAATCATGAATTATTCTCTCTGAACAGCTTTCCCTTCATCTTCATAAAAAAAATTGGTCTGCATCATCATAAGTAGAAGAGTGTTTTAAGGTAGGGTCTAAGTCTTGAAAATTAGCTTCTCAGCTTCAAGGGGTCTTAGAATTTTTTTCAGCCTTCCTAAAGAAGAGTTTAATCACCAGAAATGGGATAAAATCATGCTGCATCTGCTCCAGTGTGACATTATAAAAATATGCACCACCCAAGGGGAGAGCTGGCACTGAGGTGAAGGCAACTGTCTTTCCTCCGGTTAGAAAAATAGCTCAACAATACCCTGTAGTGCAAAAGCCAATACTTTATCACAAGCTTTGTTAGGAGGAAATAAGCATGATATAGGTCCTTCAAAATTAGTTTAATCTTTAAAGCATTTAAGCAATAAACACATTCTCAAGCATTTTATGCATACTAATGGATGTAGCATCAAGTGGTAAAAAACAAAAAAATTCTTCCTCTGTTTTTCTGCTCTATTTACATTGCAGTGTCCATATAAACTGTAAAACTCCCTGCATAATTATAATAAAGCAATTTGTATGCATGAAACAGGTTGAGCTATATGGCAATTGCCATACTGCTACACTTGTGAAAGTAAAATCTGTTGGGCTCTTTTTGGCATCAAGACAATTATTCTTATTGCCACATTGCCAGACAGGACACTGTAAAAAAAAAAAAAAAAAAAAAAATAGGATATCTGTAATTTTAATGATATCTCAGATCTACGTTCTACTAAAATGGTCTTAGATTTATGTTCAAATCAGACACCAGACACTGAGGAGGTTCCCGGAGTGACGGCACTTCTCATGATTCAAACACGACCCTTCTCTTTTTATTACACTCTTTTATTCTACTCTTGAACTGTTTTTATATGAAGCCACATAAATGGTACATTTGATTACAGTCAATTTTTGAAAAAAAAAAAAACAAAATTCAAAACTTTTTAAAAACCGATTGATTAATCAAACATATTTTTTCTTTTCCTGATAAATATACTCAGTTTTTTCTGTGATGTATTGGAGTTTTTGTTGTTGTTTTTTTTTTACATTTTAAAGAAACACCTTTCAGCACCAACACCAAACAGCATTCATGTTTTTTTAATCACACAAACAAAATGTTAATAATTCAGAGCATATCTTTGAGTATACATGTGGGAACAATGTAAGCAATTTATTGCATTGGATTTTCTTATCTTATAGGGTATTCAAAAATATAACAATGTTGTTATTTGAATAGATAAATATAGATACATAGGAATACAGAGCAAATAAGAATACCTGCAAAGCTGTTTCATATTTTCTAAAAACCGTGTAGGGTGTAAGATCCCTGTAAATCAAAGTCCCGATTCCCTGGAAATGAAAACATTTAATTTCTTAGTAATCGTAATTTAGAATATGCTGATGAACATGACAGAAAATAGAATTACAGTTCTTACGTCTGTTGGAGAAATCAAAGAAATCTTCATTAAAAGGTAGTGATATGTCGATTGACTGTCTTTTCCTGGAAAAGAAGACAAAAATGTTGTTTTCTCTTAATAATTAAATATTACAAACAAAGATATTACCAGTTTGTAATATTACGCTAATTAACGATAATAACCCACCAAAATCCTCCATTACGCCACCTCACAATGGTGATAATGGTGATCAAAAGCAGGAGTGCAATAGCCAGAGATCCAAACAGTGCACCATAGAAACCTGGACCTCTGCGGAAGGACTCACATCTTGTACCATAGTATTGTTCGAAACTGTTTTGATAGCACCTGAGGTAAATAGTACATAGAATAACGACTGTGTTATGATAAGGATATCAAGAAGGGGTGTTGCTAGATGGGATGGGCCATACAACCCCTACAATGTGATGGTTGTTGTGGACATAATTCAACACCACTGTAACAAGCAGTTCCCCTCTAAGCTAGAGTATGGCAGCAGTGATACTCTAAAGTGGAATGTCCCAACTAAATAATATCTTAAATGTTAGTGAATCAAAGGTCCCATATTATGCAGAATTCACATTATAAACATTTTGTAACACTCATATATGTGCTGAAGCCTGTGTATGAGATTCACAAATTGAAAAATACTCTTTAACCTCCCTCATTGCCTCTTTCCACCTTTTAGCCAATGTGTGCTCAAATTGATCTGTTTGAAAAACATTCCCTTTATGATTTGCTGTCCAGAACAATCTGTAGCAGCCCATCAGTCCCTACCTGGTCACCCCTAGAAAATTGTCTAGCTACACGACTGGTTTAATCTTAAACAGGTGACAAACATATGTTGTAGTTTACCTGCACACGGGTCCTTTATTGATGTCATTAAAACAATCTCCACGTTGTTGGCAGTAATCATGATTAGTTTTGCAGGGTCCAACGCACTGCCATACACCTCTAATGATCTCAGCAGTGTAATTTTTAAAATGGGAGCAGTCGACAAAAGGCTCCAGGTGTTCAATGTCTGGTTCATAGAAAAATTTACATGAATTTCGTTTTAATATGGGAATGAAAAAATAGAATTGACACCATGTTCAGAGAAAACCTACCTGTGATCATTGGCGGGTGCAAGCTGAGTCCATTAAATGACACATTGGTACTGAAAACCTGAGAAACATTGTCAAGGTTTTTTGTGTCATTGAAGATATCAGTCAGCACATCCTCAAGCCGGGTATTGAGAAACCTTATATGTGTGTCATTGTTTTGATAGCTGTACATCACCACACTCTCTGAGATAACGCTTCCATTTCTGTTATAAAGCAATTATAAAGATGTTATTTGAAAGAGTCACGAACTCTGCATTTAGATTTAATAGCAATATATATATATATTTTAAGCAGGAATCTTTGATGAAACATACGTTAATTTTATAACTTGGACAGCTTCAAAGGATTCGGGGTCCGCTCTTTTGCAAAGTGCTTCCAGCTGAATGACATAAGATACGATTTATCTTTTTAAATAATGATTAACAAACCTAAAATTGCCTGCAGTTATTTTGTCAAACACCAGAAAGTTATTTAACAATGCAATATTTAGCGATAAAAATGGAATGAAATAAAATAAAATCTCTACCTCTGGTTGTAATTTCTTTATAAACTCTAATGCATCATTTGAATTTATATCCTTATACGCATCCTGATAATCAATGTAAATTTCCAACGTAATATTTGCATTTCGAGTTGGCAGAGCTCCTGTAGATTAAAAAGAAAAGAGATTGTTATAAATTTCCTGATACATCACAATAATCAAGGTAGAAAAAAAAAGAAAAGTTTAATAAGTCTTTTTGTTTTTGTGTGTCATCTTTGTAGAAAATTTTGGCCTTCCTGCAAGAAACTTCTTCAACTAAACGTGTTGGCATTGCAGAGTATCCATTCCACGTCCACTCTCCACTGCAGCCACTCTACTGTAGTTAATCAGAGCAGTTCCAGAAGGTACGCCGTGGAGCTTCCCTGAAGCGTCCCAGAAGCTTTGGTCACTAGACACATTTCTAAATTCCACAGCTAGTCTATGTTTCATGCTTGAAACCTCAACTTCATGTCAATCGGGAGTAGAGCGGATCATTCAGACAGAACATCAGTTTGCTAAAAAACTAAGCATATTTTAAAGTTAAACTCTGGATGTGCAGACTGTGGATGGCATTTTACTCTGAAACATCAAAACAACATTACCTGTGACTCCAGAACAGAGCCACGGGATAATCTCACTTCATACGGCACCATAGATAAAATTGTTTATTATGGTGGCAGAAAAGCACTCAATTTTTTATGCACAACTCATGTGTTTTATAAAGATAACCCCAAAAAGGAAGAGGCACAGGCTAAAAGGTAAGTTGGCCAGATAAAGAGCAGGCATGCATTACAGGGATTGTACTGTCCAAATAACCACTTTATTGTTTTATGTAAAGCGTACATGTATACTACTACTGTGTGATAATGAAATCCTTGCTCTTTGCTCTAAAATGCTCCAGGGGTGATTCCGTGATGCATACTGTCTGCAGAGCTTAGGAATCAGTGGAATACCTGGGGTATGACCTTAGATCTCAGTGCTTCACTTGCCTGTATGGAGGTCATACAGGCAAGTTAAAGGCCATACATATTACATCTAAGTTGGATTAGCCGGTAGTGTTCTTTTCCACATTAATTTTGTGTGTGACTCCAAATCTAGACCTCCATTGGTTAATTCCATTGATGATTATTGTGTGATTTTGTTGTCAACACCTTCAACTATACAGACAAAGTATTGTGTGAGGATATTTGCTTCATTCAGATCCAAGATGGTTTATTAGGGGGTTCCCCTTATTTTTTTTCAGCAGTGTAACAACATAATATTGTATATCAACATTACATGTGTGTGAGCATAAATCATCTCACCAATGTGAGGAGTTGTTTCATTGGCTCCATGAGAGCAGACATCTCCAAAGACAAAGTCTTGACATATGCACTGGCAATCCCCGAGAGTCATATTAAAGAAGCACTCCCCCCCATTGCACTGACAGTCTTTACAATGAGGAGTTGTAGCAACTGTTGAGAAGAGTTCAGAAGGAAAAGATGGCTTATCAACAATTGTTGCAGAGTTTAAACTGAGGAAATCTGATGTTACTATATTAATGGAAAATTGTTATGTTGGTGAAGATGTTTCAAGACTCAGACTTGATTGTTCGGCTATTTTTACTTAAACTCTAGAAGAAGGAGCAAATGGGGTCATAGTATATGTTCTGGAATCTGTAAAAGTAGATTTCACTGTGGTGGTAGTTATAGAATCTGTAATAAAAGAGCATTTGTCATTAAAGATATGTTAAGACTATCAAAAATATCAAAATTTAAAGGTGTTGATCTGATAAAATTTGTACCAGCTGCATGATTTAAAAATAAAAAAATATAAATTCTTAGACACTTCTTCAGAAAACAGTAGTTTGTGCTCTTAAACTATTTGTAACTTAATTTGTAGTTGACTCTGTTGATTGTAACGCTTGTGTAGGGGGCAAAGGTGGCTATTGATGTAAAATGCATTTCTGTCAGGGAGGAGTCATTTGGAAATGTTACTGTACCTCCTGATGACACTGTAGATCTTACAGGTGAGTCTGGTGAAGTTGATAAAGCAATCTGAGTTATTGAAGGTTGCATTGTTATGGACTGATCACTGATGCTTGTTGGTGTTGGTTTCTCTTTGGTAGGTGGGGCTGATGTTTCGCTAGAAGTCAACGTCTTGAAAACCCCTGTACTTGAGAATGAAATTGTTCTTGGTGTGCTTAACCCAGTTGTGTCTTTATCTGTGGTTGACTCTGTTGACATTAATGTTCCTGTTTGTGGAAAGGTTGAAATAGATGTCGACAAATCAGTTACAAATGTTGCTTTACTGTCTGATGGGCCTGTACTTGTTACAGTTTTGTCAGCTGTTTCTGCTGCAGTTGGCTCAGTAGAAGACAATGTTCCAACAGTTTTTTCTGTTATAACAGAGGTAGAGTCTGTAATATAATCTGTGTTTGTCACCGATGGATCAGGACTGCTCCACATGTCTAAATTTGTTGTACTTGTGGTTTTAGTTGTATCTGAGATGTGACTTGAGGTTGATTGAGAATCTTGGGTATTGGCAGGAGAGACAGTTGGATTTGAGGTTTGGAAATCCACTGTATTTGAAGAGGAAACTGTTGTTGGTGTGCTTAACCCATTTGTGATATTGTTTGTTGTTGACTCTGTTGACAATATTGTTTCTGTGTGTGGTAAGGTTGAAGTAGATGTAGACGCTTTCTCTGTTAGGGATGAATCAGTTGCAAATGTTGCTTTACTTTCTGATGGGCCTGTACTTGCTACAGTTGCGTCAGCTGTTTTTGCTGCAGTCGGCTCAGTAGAAGAGAATGTTGCAGCAGTTTTCTCTGTCGTAACCGAAGAAGAGTTTGTGATATAGGGTGTGTTTGTCACAGATGGGTTAGGGCTACTCAACGTGTCTAAGTTTGTTGTACTTATGGCCTCAGTTGTATTTGAGATGTGACTTGAGGTTGATTGAGAATCTTGGGTAGTGGCAGGAGAGACAGTTGGATTTGAAGTCTGGAACTCCATTGTATTTGAAGAGGAATCTGTTATTGGTGTACTTAACCCATTTGTGACATTGTTTGTTGTTGACTCTGTTGACAATATTGTTTCTGTGTGTGGAAAGGTTGAAGAAGGTGTAGATTGCATCTCTGTTAGGGATGAATCAGTTGCAAATGTTGCTTTACTTTCTGATGGGCCTGTACTTGTTACAGTTGCGTCAGCTGTTTTTGCTGCAGTTGGCTC